>NC_132927.1:24875340-25178370 GCF_047675955.1 Chlorocebus sabaeus
GCTACAATTCAAGCTGAGATTTTGGTGGGACACAGCCAAACCACATAATCCATTTTGTTCCATTGGTCTATGTATCTGTGTTTATGCCAGTACCATGCTTTTTTGGTTGGTATAACTTTGTAGTACATTTTGAAGCCAGGTAGTTGTTTCGACTTTGTTCTTCTCACTGAGGATTGGGGTCTTTTGTGGTTCTATGCCAATTTTAGGATTGTGTTTTCTATTTCTGTGAAAAAATGTAATTGGTATTTTATAAAGATTGCATTGAATCTGTAGATTGCTTTAGGTAGCATAGATATTTTAACAATATTGATTCTTCCAAACAATAAACGTGGACTATCATTTGATTTTTTGTGTCTTCTTTAATTTCCTTTTATCAGTGTTTTACAATTTTCATTGAAGAGAAATCTGCCATTAGTCTATGGAGATTCTCTTATATGTGACATGTTGTTTTTCTCTTGAACGTTTTAGAATTCCTTCTCTCAGATTGTTACCATTTGACAAAAATGTGCCTCAGAGAGAAACTTTTTGAGAAAAATCTACTGAGGAATCTTTGAACTTCTTATATTGAATATCTATATCTCTTCTAAGAGTTGGGAAGTTTTTAGTTACTTTATTAAATAGGTTTTCTATACGTTTTTCCTTCTCTTCTCCTTCTGGAAATCCAATTAGGTGCTGGCTTGATGGTGTCACCTATATCATGTAGGCTTTCTTCATTCTTTCATCTTCTTTTATCTCAGAAGACTTGTCTTTAAGTTCAGAAATTCTTTCTTCTGATGGATCTAATTTATTGTTGAAGCTCTTGATTATGTTTATTGTATTTTATTCAATGAATTCTTCAGTTTCAAGATTATTTTAGGGATATCTATCTCTTTGTGAAATTTTCATTCAGATCATTATTTTCTCTGATTTCTTTCATTGTGTTCTCTTGTATCTCACTGAGTTTCCTTAGGATCATTATTTTGAATTTCAGGCATTTCATAGATTTCCTTTTCTTTGGCATCTGTTACTGGAGGGTTATTGTGTTCCTTTGGAGGTGTCATGTTTCCTTTCTTTTTCATATTTATTTTGTCCTTATGTTGATATGTACACATCAGCTGTAACTTTCACTTCTTCCAATTTTATCAAGTAGCTTCCATGTGAAATATGTTTTTCCTGTAGATGCATCTATAATGTCAGTTGGATAGGGTGCTTTTGCTTCAGCTCTAAATGGGTACCTGATACAGTTTGGATATGTGTTCTCTCCAAATCTCATGCTCAAATGTGTACCTCAATGTTGGAGGTGAGGCCTGGTAGGAGGTATTGAATTATGGGGGTGGTTTCCTCATTAATGTCTTGGTGCCATTTCCTTGGTAATGAGTGAGTTTTTGCTCTGATTTCACAAGAAATTTTATTGTTTTAAAGTGTGTAGTACCTCCCCCTTCTCTCTCTTGCTCCCACTCTTGCCATGTGACATCCTGGCTCCCTGTTGCTTTCCTTCATGATTGTAAACTTCCTGAGGACCTCACCAGAAGCAGATGCCAGACACTGGCACCACAATTCCTGTACAGGCTACAGAATTGTGAGCCACAATAAATCACTTTTCTTTACAAATTACCCAGCCTTGGGCATTTATTTATAGCAATGCAAGAACAGGCTAATACACAGCAGCACTATAGTATAGTCTCTGTATGATAACTTTGGCTATACTCAACATCAGCAGGGTGTACAAATTCCTCAGTGGCACAAGCTGTGTTTGTAGACCCTCTGGTGAGGCTTTGCTGGGGATGGGGTGCAAGATGGGCAAGTCCTCAGGCTCCTGGATGGCATATGCATGCACTGGCAGAGGCAGTGGTGTGGCCCAGGTGGGCTAGTCTTTGGGCCCCAGTCAGGATGCACAGGTGCCGGCAGTGTCCACAGCAGGATAGGTGGCCTGGTCCTGGGCTCCTGGTGGGGCACATGGGTCAGAGCGTCTCACTGCTTGAGGTGGGCAATGACCTCAGGCAGCCTGTTCTCAGTCTCTGGGGAGCTAACACTTCAGCTCCCTGTGTTCTTGGAGCAACATCCTTGATGTGCTGGACCACCTATTCCTGGGGTGTAGAGAGCTGCATGAGCATGGGTGCCAGTGACATCCACACCACTAGGTCTAGTCACCATCATGATGCTGCAGCTCTTTGTGCAGATGTCAGGGTATATTGGTGGAGGCCTAGGGATGTGGAGATACAGTAGCTATTGGACCCCAGGGCCTGTTGTGGTTCAGTCCTGCCTTCATTTACAAAATGGTGGATTGATGCAGTGGCTTGCAGCCCAGGGGTGGGGCCTGGGGAAGATTCCCTTCCTGGAAAAATGCGGCTGCATAAATTCCAGGCAACTCCCTATAACAGATTCTGTGCCTGTGAAGGCCAAGGGGCTTTCCTGTAGTTAGAAATGCAGGCATCTGTGGTGGAAATGTGGACTGCTAAGGCTCTCTCACTTAACTTTTACCCATAATGAGAAATCCCTCTTAGTTTCAAACTGATCTGGCTAGCTGCTTCACTTCCCTCTGAATACTGTCATCTTAAGTTTCTATGCCTCAGAGGGTTTTCCTATATGTATGTATGTAGTATGCCTGTAGTTTTCCTGCTGGATTCCATTAGTCTTCTTAGATGTGCTCTTCTGTGTATGGTTATCTGCTTGCTGTTTCGCTCCATCCTTGTGAAGGAGGAAGGAGCTGAGTGGCTCTCATAAACCATCTTGAGCTAATTTACCATTGAAATACCCATAAGTGGTTTAAAAATTATCAAGTTTCTTATATTTATTTCTGACATACAAAATTCATGTTGAAGATACTGTTAATGAGTCAAAGCACGTATATGCCCAGCCATAGAAGGGGGATGCCTAAGGTAGTTCATACTTCACCTATGGAAAGATAATTACAAGATACCTCTTAATAAATCTTCTTCTATCAATCCATTTAAATAATCAAGGGTGAAAAACACTTTATTCCAGCTCTTTGAGGTGTAATACTGAAGACAAAAGAAATATGCTGGCTTTATGAGATATCATACAAAAACTGAGATAGATGCTATAATAATGCTCTTGAAATAATAATTGCACAAACAGCAAACAAAAATATGTAAAAAATAATAGGAAAGATATGCATTAGATTTACTCGGTGCCATGTACTGTTGATTATAGTATTATCTGTATTTATTTACTCTAATTTTTGAGGTACAATTATTACTTCTTCCATTATTAAGATGGGAAAATGGAGCCACAGATACTAAGCAACTTGCTAGGATTACCTTTCTAGAATGTGGTGGAGCTGGGGCTTAAAACCATGCAGGTTACTTCTGGAAACCATTTGAATGACTTTACTGTACTATCTCTCTATAGAAGTAATGTGTTTAAATACATAAGCATGAGTTCTGATACTTTTACAATTCATGTCCTTAGGAGTACACTGATAGTCAATTAATATTTATTTCATTTTATTAGTTTCCTATTGATGCTTGAGAAATTACCACAAACTTAGTGGCTTAACACAAAACAAAGCTATTATCTTATTTCTGCAACTCAGAAATTTGAAATTGTCTCTCTGGGCTAAAATCAAGGTATTGGTAGGGATACCTTCCTTTAAGCAGGTGATATAGTTTGGAAGTGTGTCCCCAACCAAATCTTATATTGAAATGTAATCCCCAGTGATATGGTTTGGCTGTGTCCCCACCCAAATCTCATCTTGAATTGTAGTTCTCATAATGCCCATGTGTTGTGGGAGGGAACTAGTGGGAGGTAATCAAATCATGGGGGCAAGACTTTGTCATACTGTTTTTGTGATACGGAATAAGCCTCCAGAGGTCTGACAGTTTTATAAAGGGGAGCTCCCCTGCACATGCTCTCTTTTGCCTGTCACCATGCCAGGCATGACTTTGCTCCTCCTTTGCCTTCTGCCATGATTTTGAGGCCTCCCCACCCATGTTGAACTGAGAGTCAATTAAACCTCTTATCTTTATAAATTTCCCAGTCTTAGCTATGTCTTTAGTAGCAGCGTAAGAACAGAAAAATACACTGTATTGGAGGTGGGACCTAGTGGGAGGTGATTGGATCATGGGGATGGATCCCTCATGAATGATTTGGCACCATCCCTCTTGGTACCATCCTCATGGTAGTGAGTTCTCTTGGGATCTCATCATTTCAAAGTATGTAGCACCACTGCCCTCACTCTTTCGTCCCTGTTTTGGCCATGTGACATGCCTCTTCCCCCTTTGCCTTCTGCCATGATTATAAGTTTCCTGAGGACTTCGAGAAACCTAGCAGATGCCAGCATCATGCTTCCTGTACAGGCTGCAGTGCCATGAGCCAATTAAATCTCTGTTCACTTTATAAATTACACAGTCTCAGGGATTTCTTTATTGTACTGTGGGAGTAAAATAACAAAGCAGACTCTAGGGTAGAATTGGTTTTCTTACCTTTTCTAGTTCCTAATGGGTTCCCTCAGCCCTTAACTTGTGGTGCCTTTTTATCTTCAAAGTCAGCAATGGCCAAGCAACTCTTTCTCATGATGCTATCTCTTAATTTCTGAATTTTCTGTCTTCCTCTTTCTCATATATGGATACTCATGTTTACTGTGGGCCCCCTGGCTAATCCAGGATAATCTATTTTAAGGTCAGTTAATTAGCAACCTCAATTTCATCTGAAATCTTTATTTCCCTTTGCCATGTAATATAACATATTCACAAGTTCAGAAAATTAGGACATATACATCCTTGAGCTATTATTCTAGTACACTCATTATGTATTTGTATTGTGGTTTTTATACCTATAATGAGTGTGCATGTGTGCATAATATAATCACAATCACAGTGTAATGGGAAATCAAATTAATTATTTAATTAACTGTACCTTAAACACTTTATTAGTCTGTGGTTTAAAACAGGTTACCTATATTAAACACTGATAAATTGGTTCATGTTGGAAATCGCCATTTGGTGAGTAAACTGCAAGGCCCTGTGAGTGCTATAAGTAGGGCTTCCAGCAGAGTTGGAAAAGTAATAGTTGGCATGGGAATCTCAAAGTTGTTATAGTTTGCAGACTGTAATGGCTTGTCCACTCTATTCTAGACTCTTGGGATAACAACTTTGTTACTTGAGTATTTAACCTGCTTCTATGGTTTAAAGTATAAAATTTTCAAGAGTAGAATCTCTTTAAGTCTTTGTAAAAGCTGGCTACATTTTGATGACAAGTCTGTTAATATTCTGAGTCACTTGCTATATGTACTTTTCTTTCCATTTTTATTTTCTTTACCTTGCCTAGTAAACAGGAAAGGGTCATTTAGACAATGTTCTGTGATAAAATAATTTAAACAGAACACATCTGCTTAATTTTTTTCAAAACACTGGATTCAAAGATGACAAGAAACAGCATTCACTGGATTTATATAATTTGGGTCAAATATTTAAAAGTGGAAGAAATTGACCTTCAATAGTTATTGAGGTAGTACTCAAATGATGCTCAATTTTTTGTTCTATCTTTAAATCATACCTTATAAATCACATAATGTGACCTGAAAGACAGAAGCAATGTCTACATAAAAGCAAACACTGCATGGAAACTAATCACCCTGCCTATATATGTGACCCACATAATGATTATATGACATCAGCGGAAAAAGGGTTGTAAAAATGATTTTGCCAGGGCCCACAACATGAGGCTCATGAACACATAGAGCAGTATTTCTCAACTTTTAAAAAAACTATAACTTCTTAAGGAGTCTTCTGGACATACCTTTTCTAATTGCTTCCTTCCTTCCATAGAATTTTAATACTACAGATTTATTGTATATTTGTTTATGCATGACGGCCCTTTGGAGGGCCACAAACTACTGTAATATCTAAGATGCCACCTCCTAAGGAAAGAATTTTCACACTCTTGGTGCAATATCACCCCCACTGTGATCCATAACACAGAGTGACAGTAGTGGAAGGAAGCTTAATAGGTTTTTATTCAAAACTCTTCATTCTACTAACAAGGAATCTGGGATGCAGAGAAGAAAATTGATTTGCCTAAAAGGATACATACTTAACAGACATTATGGATAAAACAAAAGAAGTATAAGGCATAGAATATGGTGAATTTGTTTTTACATACAACTAATATTGAACAAGTTACCTTTCCCACAGAAAAATTTTCCATTCCCACCAAAGCACTGTGGGTAAGGAAGAAACCCCATGATACCTGCATGATGACTAAGTGATAATGAAACTGTCAGGACATTCAAGGTATTACAATGTAGTCTGATATTTTCATGGAGACCGAATGTAATATTACTTGATAATCATAAAGTATTATATTTATGATAATATATAGTAGAAAAATAATCCTTTGGCAAATTCAGCCACAGAGATTTTAAAATTCCAATAGAAGGAAAGACTTGTTTAAAGGTCAATCACTCAAATACTCTTGGTATTTTCCCAGAGTTTAGAGATTATTTGACAAAGTAAAGAGTTCACAACTGTCAGATGCTGGCATTTCGGAAGGGAAAAGACATCTTTATGAAATAGTCAGAACAAATATCTTTTCATGTAAAACAATGTGTTAAATACCATCTAGAAAAGAGTATTAAATTTGTTCTTTCAGGTTATTTATGAAAAGTATGTCCTACATGCAAGTAATAAAAATATATAAAAAAGAATAGTCACAACCACAAAGTAAAACTGCCATTTGAAGTTAATGGCATTTTCCTGATGTAAATGACTACCAAATATGTATCTGAAGATTGTTGCTAAGATCAGAGCAGTAAATAATGTTCTATGATTAGATTCCAGTGTGTATGAAGAGAGCAAATAGCCTTGTTTCCTGGTCACAGGGAGAGATAGTTTCTGACAGATGATTGCATACATTCCTAGTTGGAACACTAGACCACGAATTAAAATTAGTGAGATTCTTTTAGCCCAGTATTCTAAATTGTTTCACTCTGCATACCTTACTTGTAATACATTCCTAAATGCATGAGTAATACCTGTTGTAAAGTAATACAAATAATGTGGATATTATAGAAAAAAACATAATAAAGAAAGTTATATAAAGATGTGATAACTTAAAGCAGGTATATAAAATATGAAAAAGTATGAATAGTTATGCCCTTACTTTTGACCATGAATTTGACAGAGTTAACATATTCCCCCTGAACGTACACCTTTCATTCTGTGCCATCCACCTATCCTGGCTGTGTCTCAAGGCAAGTAAAACTCAAGCAAACCTCCCTTCAATTTTGTTCATAGGGATTTCCTAAGATTCTGTTAGTTTTTTTTAATGCTAGCCTTGCTCCTAAGTCAATTTTGAGTTTTATGTGGTACCTTACTTCTAACATACTTTATCGTGACTCTCAGCTTGCATTTAGCTGGCTACATCCTCAGACTTACTAATTTTTGGCTTATCATTTTATTTGTGGGTATCAACTAGAATAGAACCTCCTCATTCCAGGACCAAGCGCCATATTTCTTAAACTGACCTCATTGACTGGTGCTATAATTGAGATACCTATAGAGATCAGATACTAATTTATTCCTTCACTTGTTATTTTATTCATTTCAAAAGCATTTATTGATCACTTAAATGGGCAAAGAACTTTGCTAGACTTAGAGACACAATGGTGAATAGGAATGACCGTTTCTTTACGTATCTTACATTCTAGTTGAGGTGAGTGACATAAAATAAATATTTGCATAATTTAAAGAATTGATTATTCCATTATAATGTTGATAAATACCGCAAATGAGTTTAGAGAGCATTCATATTACGTAACAAGAAACTTGTCCCACGCTGGTGAGTCAAGAAAGACTTCCCTGATTAAATAATATTTAATCTGAGGCTCAAAAACAATAGAAGTTTACTTTTCAAAGAAAAAGGAGAAAAGCAATATAGAATGAATGAAACAGGCAAGGGACCTAAGAGAGAGAGGAATCTGGTTCATGAAAGGAAGCATGTGAAAACAAGTATGGTGTGAAGAGAGAGGTGAAGCGGACGTGTAAAGGTATTGGTGAGGTAGGTAGATACCAGATTATCTAGAACAATTTTAAGTATTTTGAATATTATCCTGAGAGCCTTAGGAAGGCACAAATGAATATTATGTTGTGAAATTACAGGCTCACATTTAGGTTTCATATTTTTCAATAAAGAGTATGGAGAACGAACTGGGGGTACAAAAGAAGCTACTAAAAAATGAGTTAGATAAAAGGACATAATCAGCAGAGAGAAGGCAACCTACAGAATGGAAAAATACTTGTAAACCAGGTATGTGATAAGGGGCTAATATCTAGAGCATATTAAGAACTCCTACAACTAAACAACAACAATGAAAAAGTCAAATTACCTCATTAAAAAATGAGTAATGGAATTGAATAGACATTTCTCCAAAGATGATATGCAAATAAACAATGAGCATATGACAAGATGCTCAGTCACCAGTCACCAATATATACAAATCAAAACCACAATAGCATATTTACTGACACTGGTTAGGGTATATTTCATCAAAAAAAAAAAAAAAAAAATTGTAACAAATGCTGGAAAGCATGTGGAGAAATGGGAACCCTTGTGCACTTTAGCTGTGGTTGTGAAATAGTGTAATGGCTATGGAAAATAGTATGGAGGGTCCTCAAAAAATTAAAAATACAACTACCAGAGCATCTGACAATTCTACTTTTGAGCATATATCCAAAAGAACGGAAGCAGGGTCTCAAGAACATATTTGTGTTCACACATTAAATGACAGCCCTGTTCACAATAGTCAAGAAGTACAAGCAGCAACCCAAATATTCATCCACAGATGCTTGGATAAATAAAATGTGATGCATTCATGTAACAGATTATTCAGTCTTAAAGAGAAAAGAAATGTTTCACATGCTATAACAGGGATGAGCCATGGAGCAAGCACATTATGCTAAGTGAAATCAGCCAGTCAAAAAAAGACAAACACTATATGATTCACCTTAAACAAGGTATCTAAAGTAGTCAAATTCATAAAAACATAAAGTAGAGCGGTAGTTACCAGGAAGAGTGAAGAGAGAGAAAAAATGAGTTGTTTAATGAATATAGTGTCAGATGCACAAGATGGAAAAGCTCCGGAGATTTGTTTCACACTGTAAATATATGTAACATTACTGAACTATGCACTTAAAGATAGTTAAGAAGGTGAATTTTATGTAAGTGTTCTTACCATAATAAAAAATAACCAGGAGCTAATTCCTCAGTTCAAAGAAAAGATGAATGGTTGTTTGGATTAGAACTGTAGTAGTGGAGCTCAAGGAAAAGAAATGAATATAAGAGATTTAGAAAGTAAACTTAACAGGCACATTAGAAACATATGTAGGGGCAAGGGAGAGGAAGTAGTCAAAGAAGTCTTCAGAATGTTTGAATTATAAAGCTGTATATGTGGCAGTATTATAGCTGAGACACATATGTAGGATTCATTAGCATATGGGCAGTAAGAACCGTCATGGGCGTGGATGAGATCATGAAGGAAGTGAAAGGTTTATGGTAAAGAAAGAAAGTGAGATTCAATGAAAATCTAAAGCTTAACCTGAATTTCTTAGGGTTTAGAAGTTAAGTTCAGCAAAAGGGGTTGACATAAATGGCTGAGAAGGTATACTAATAGGCATACTCTAATTAATCACAGAAAGTCACATTTACCATTAATTGCCCATTATTATAAACAAAAGAATTATCATAAGGAAATAATCCCTATATAATCCAATCTTACACTTTGTGATGATCAAAGGAAGAAACTTTATAGTTTCAGTTGATCTTTCCTTACTCTGATTTCCTTACTCTGTTTATCTAAAGATGTGTTGTTGTATAGATTAGACTGAAATTACTACATAAGCAAATGCATTACTTAAATCAACTAATTGTACAGATTTGCCATAAGTCAACTTTCTGTGTGGATTCAATAGAATTCAGAATTTTTGTTAACACTATAACAAACATAGTATCTGTTCAGGAATACTAACTCTTATGTGCATAACTCATGAGCAGCTTTCACAAGAGGGTGTTCATTTCTTACTGCCTGTGCCACTTAATACCACTGAGCACACAAATTCAAAAGAACCTGTAAATCTTAAAACTAAATATTATATTACAGAATACATTGATGAATTCATGTCCAATGCACTATTTTTTGTAAAAAAAAAAATTAAAATGGGATGTGGCTATATTTCCACTGCATTGTTAATCACATTATAGATGATATAAACTATTACACAGATAGTTATTATTTATAAATAAATTTTAGGTCTGTCTGTGATTTTCCTCCTTTGAAAATGAGTATTTTAGGCATTGTAAATGACTAACATTATTATTATTTGTTGCTCTTCTGTTAAAAATGACTTAATATTGAGTAGCTTCTAATCATTCCAATTTACAAACACAAATTAGTATAAACCACACATTTTTAAATCTGTCTAATAAGACATTTTGGATACAAGGCAAATATCTACTTGAGTATAATTTCTCTTAAGATTTGTTTCTGTCTACATTTCATACTGGGTTCTTTTCGGAAATAAAAAACAAATAAAATTAATAGTAAAGATCTGTTTAAAATAATTAGACACTAAAAATGTAAACTTTTTCATCGTGACTTCTTGTTATTTTGAAATGTAATTTTCAATGTGTTGGTCATCAAACGTGGATGTTTACTCTGGTATAAACCATACTTTTGCAATTCTGATTATACCCTAAGGTAATTTACAAGATTCTACCAATTATTTTGATTGAATTACTAACATATTAAAGACAATAATGATATACTATTACTGTAATGAAAAATCTTCCATAGGGAAGAATTGTAAATACATAAATAGTGAACTTAGTACCTTTATAACTATAAATATAGCACTGTAGAATAGTAAATGTAATCTGAAAATAAAGCTTAATGTAAGAATAACATAAAAGGTCATGTAAGTATTTTTAAGTGATCTACCTTTTGTTTAAAAAAAAAAAATCCACCCAACATGCCATGTAAGTCATAGCCGATAATTATTACATAGTTTTAAATAATTTTGAGGGAAATATTACTATGATAAAGTAAATTTGTATGAAAAAGTCCCAAAACCAAGGAAATAAAATATATCGATGAAATCATACATTCACACACATACACCCTCAGGCAAACATATCAAATATACATACCTTTATATATATGTAAATAATTTCAAATTATAAGAAATATAACTTGTAATAGTTTAATTCTTTGTATGAAGACACAATAATTACACTGAAAGATATAGAGAATAAAAGAATACTCATTGCATATAATGGATAGGCTAGAATGTTTAAAATATAATTTAAAATTTCTCTTAAAACTCAAGTGTAATAGAGGACCATAGATATAGATACATATCTTTAATACATGTATTTTAAATCCAAACTGAGCATCTTAGTACTTTGAACTATGTTGTAGACTGTTAAATATAAAACTCTTAGATTTTTCTGTTTAAAAACTCATTTCAAGAATTTAAAAGTTGTATAAAGGTATGAAATATTTCTTATTACTTTTAAACTGGGGCACATTTCCTTTCTTGGAATAAGTCAATAATAATATTTAATTTAATTCAGCACTTTAGTAAATGTACTTTTGCCCTTGAAGAGATATATCACTGACTCAGGAGAGAAAAACGGAGTATATGAACTTTACCTTCAATTTAGAGAAATGCCAGAGTGAGCAGATTGTGACATACATCTCTTATCAGCTGACCCTTTGAAGGCAGTTGTGGGTTAATTTTAACAAAGAAAAAAAAAATCAAACTGAATTGTTATAAGCACTGAATAAATAAAACAAATAGAAGCAAAAATAAGGCATTACAAATTAACATAGATATGACAAAAATTAATAAAACTTTAAATTATTACTATGCTATTCCAAAACTCGTTTAAATGAATACATAGCTCCTATACAATTTTGCCTATATCACTAGAGTTAAGTCACTGTAATTATATTACATTATAAAACTCCATTAGACCATTTATGGTAGTTTTTTCCCTGTGGTTCCATATTACAATCATATTTCAATAGAGCTAATGCATTTTTCCCAATGATAGGAAATTCTTTTCTCAATATACCAAATCCATGACGAAATCTGTGCTAATGCATGAAACTAGAAACCTAATAAAATAAAAAAGCTTGTAAGAAGAGTCAGAACTTGTAAAATCTTGTTAAATATAGATAATCCAGTGTACACAATATGCCACTTAATGCTGAGTACTCAGGTAAGGATTAATAACTCACATCACTTTTTTATAGTAAGGAATTGCATACTAAGCCATATGACTGTCATGTCATGTCAAGTAACACATACAAGGACCTATTTTTACCTCTGGCCCTTGCAACTATTATATTAGGAATCCTTTAAAACTATTTCTTAATATCTACCAAAGGTACCTGCCTCTATCCCTGGCCCCAAGTTGCTCTCAGTACCTATAGATGTTCTCCATTCAACGGCTCAAAAGGGAAAGGGAAAGTCACGGTGTCCTTTAAATTCCTTCCACCTATCATTTTATTTCCTTAAGCTTTCTGAAATGATTATTAAATCTTGATAACCTATTTAGTTATAAATAGTAATCAATTCACCATTTATTTAAAAAAGGGAAATGAACATGGAAGGAAAATACAGAGCAAATTTTTTTCCCTGATATTTTTCCCGGCACACAGGACTTCAATTGTATTCAAAACAAATGGACTTCCCATTTCTGTCTGGCATGTAAGGAGATTGGAAGGTAACATTCTATCCTAACAATAAGTAAAAGCTTGAACAAGCTGAAAAATTGACTACCCTTCTTAGATTCATCAGAAAACTCAGGTCATAGGGAAAACTGGTGCCCCCAAAATTGGAGAAATGAACAGATGGACACAGAGAATCATAAGATGGGCATAAAGAATCACCGCAGAAATTCATTAGCAAAAATCTCCATGAGAACCAGTACTCACATAGGAAAACAAGACTGTAACTGACAATTCCTAGAGGCTCAGTTCAGACAAATCTGATTGTTAAAAACTGCAGGGGAACCAGTTGTAGTGGGACCTGCACACACTTTTAAAAGTTTTACCAGCTGGGCACAGTGGCTCATACCTGTAATCCCAGCACTTTGGGAGGCCAAGGTGGGCGGATCACAAGGTCAAGAGATCGAGACCATCCTGGCCAACACAGTGAAACCTCATCTCTACTAAAAATACAAAATATTACCTGGACATGGTGGCGTGCACCTGTAATCCCAGCTACTGGGTAGGCTGAGGCAGGAGAATCACTTGAACCCAGGAGGCGGAGGTCACAGTGAGCCGAGATCGTGCCACTGAACTCCAGCCTGGCGACAAGAGCAAGACTCTGTCTCAGGGAAAAAAAAAAAAAAGTTTTATTTCAGGAGCTCTACCAAGTTCTCAGAGTCAAGATTGGAGAACAATCCCCTATGGCTTCTTCAGGAGGAGGAGAGAAAAAGTCACCACATTTAAATAAAGCATTCTTTTTCAAAGGGCCTTTCTTCAACAAAAAAAATTTTTTAGCAGACTCTAACCTATTAATGTGTTACCAGAGTTTAACCCACCTGGAAGAAGGGAAACATGTAACTCTATCCCATTCAAACCAACCAGTCCCAAATAAAGAAATGAAAAAAACGAAGAAGGCTTTGTGAAATTCACAGCTGGGAGCACAGGCTCACTTAAAAATGCAGAATTAATCACAGGACTATTAAATGCTTCCTTTCCCCTTTCACTGAACCACCATACCACTAAAGGCTTATTTACCAGAGTTTGTTTTACCTAACACATCATGTGTAGATTTAGTAACAACAAAAAAGTATACTAACAGGCAAAAAACAAAAACAAAAACAAAACACGGCTGGAAGAGACAGAGCAAGCATGAGAACCAGACTGATATGATAGGCATGTTGGAATTATCAGATTGAGAATATAAAACAGCTGTGATTAATATAATATGGACTTTAATGGAATAAGCAGACAACAGACAAGAACAGATAAGCAAGGTAAGCAGAGAGATAAAAATAAAAACAAATTACAAACAGGTGCTGAGATTTTTTAAAAAATTGTAACAAAAATAAAGAGAGCCTTTGATGAGCTTATTAGCAGACTGGGCACAGCTGAGGAAAGAATCTCTGAATTTGAGAATATGTCAGTAGACACCCCCAAATCTTAAGAAGACTCCTCCCTACCCCTAAACTTCCAAAATGTGTGTGTGTGTGTATATATATACGCTTTATATATATATATTTATATTTTTTATATATATATATTTTATTATTATTTTTTAAGACAGGGTCTCATTCTGTCACCCAGGCAGGATTGCAGTGGTATGATCTCATCTCACTGCAACATCCACCTCCCAGGCTTAAGCAGTTCTCCCCCCTCAGCCTCCCAAGTAGCTGTGACTACAGATGCACACCATGACACCCCAGCTAATTTTTGTAGAGACAGGGTTTTGCCATGTTTCCCAGGCTGGTCTCCAACTCCTGAGCTCTGATCTGCCCACCTCTTCTATTGGTTCCCCAACAGAAGAAATAATGACTGAGAATTTCCCTACATTACTTTTTGCAATAAACGTTACTTTTTACTTTTGTCAGGCACCAAACGACAGATCCAAGAAGCTCAGAGAACATTAAGCAATATAAATGAAAAACCAACCAACAAACCCCCAAACTGCACCCAGGCATTGATGCAGGATTTTTTTTTTTTTTTTTAGATGGCGTCTCCCTCTATTGCCCAGGCTGGAGTGCAGTGGTGCAATCTCTGCTCACTGCAACCTCTGCTTTCTGGGTTCAAGCAATTTTTCCTGCCTCATCCTCCTGAGTAGCTGGGATTACAGGCAGGCAGCACCACACCTGGCTATCTTTTTTTTGTATTTTCAGTAGAGACAGGGTTTTACCGTATTGGCCAGGCTGGTCTTGAACTCCTGACTTCATGATCCACCCGCCTCAGCCTCCTAAAGTGCTGGGATTACAGACGTGAGCCACTGCGCCCAGCCAGAATATTTTCTTGATCCCTTGATGGGGCTTGCAACAGGGGTGTCCCTCCCATGGGAAGGGGCATGGGAGCAAACAAGTGTGAGAACCGGAGCAAATGAGCTCGGGAACTAGCTGGCTGCTTAGGTGCTGGAGGGAGGAAACTCCTCTCACTTGGGTATGCTACGCTCCACCCCTCACGGGAGGGAGCACGCAGGTGAGCCAGTGCAGAAACCTGGCCACTTTAGCACTGACAGGAGAGCACTTTGTGCAGGCCCTGCAGCAGCATCCAGGTAGGCGTGCCTGTGACCCCAAGGTCCCAGAGGGTATGTTACATACATCCCTTAGCTCTGCTATCTGCAAAAGCAGTGTGTATTAGCTCAGTAGGCCCTTTGCCTTGTTGTGTGGTGTGGCTGCCCTCCTCCAGCGAAGGCAAAGGGCCAGTGCGACAGCCTTTTTGGGTCCTGCACTGAGTGCATCCCAAATTCTTGTCCAGTGCCCAAGAAGAATGAGGGTACATGGACAAATTAAAGGATGGTGAATACGGAGAATTTTCTTAAGTGTTGAGAGTAGTTCTTGGAGAGGGGAGCTGGAAAGGGGGCAGGAAGGGCAGATCACTCTGCCCTGAAGTGAAGTCACCTCTCTGTCTCTGTCTTCCAAAGCCAAGTTGCCTCTTTCTGACATCCAGCCACCTTCTCTGAGGTCAAGTTTCTTCTCCCCGACATCCAGCTGCTTCTCCTTTCTGCCAGCTGAGTCTGGGGTCTTTATAGGCACAGGATGGGGTGGGGTGGGCTGTAGGTAGTTTTGGAAAAGGCAATATTCGATTGGTAGAAAGACATTATTCAGAAGAATCAATTGGAAGAGAGTGGGCACACAGGGATGGAAGTTCTCACTTTGGGCCATGGGTTTCAGGCTTTTCGGCTCGAAGGTGGGGTTTTGCCAGACACCCACCCTGTCTGCCTAGAATTTTTCTGCCTCCTGCCTCTATCATTATATCAACATGTCATATCTGAACTTCAGGAAAGAAAAAAAAGACAAAAAACCTTGAAGTGAGCCAGAGAGAAAGAGAGAAACACTTTACTTATGCAGGAGTAAAGGTAAAATTATATCTAACTTCTCAGAAGTATTGCAGCAAGAAGAAAGTGGAGTGAATCTAGATTCAAGATGGTGGTCTAGAGGAGGAACATCTGCCGCTGATAGTCAGGGACATTGGGAAGTCTGGCCCACTCCCAGCAGATCTTGGAGGGAAGGTATTGAGAGTAGATTGAGGGAGGACACAGAAAAACGCTGAACCCAAACAGGAGGAAGCTGAGAACCCTGCACACTGGAAATCATTCCTGGCTTCCAATGACTCGTGCGAAAGGCATGAGTTGAACAGGCAAGGAGAAACCTGTTCCTGCCATGGACCTCTGGAATTCTGGCAGCAGGAGACCCCACGACCCCCACAGACACTTGAGCTCTATATAGAGATTTTTGTCATTAGCTTGAAAATTTGTAAAACTATTTTTATTCTAAATACAAGGTATTTGTTAGTTATGTGTATTGAAAACAATATTTCTACTTTTGTGGATTGTACTTTCAATCTCCTAAAGTATGCACGTGCATGCACACACATGAAAACACACACATGCAAACACACACATGCAAACACATACACGCTTTTTGTTGTTGTTGTTTAATAGACAGGGTCTCCTTATGTTGCCCAGCCTGGAGAGTGCAGTAGTAGCTATTCACATGTGCAGTCACTACACACTACAGCTTTGAATTCCTGGGCTCAAATGATCTCCTGCCTCAGTCTCTTGAGTACTGGGAATACAGGCATGTGTCACTGAACCTAGCTGTAAAGCATATTTTGATGAACGAAAATTATTATTTTCTCTGAGTTCAATTTTTCAATATATTCCTTTATGGTAAATGATGCTTTTTGTGCCCAGCTTACAAAATGATTTATTTTGTTTGGTTAAAATTTTTTTTCTACTATGTAATCGTTTAGGGCATTCTTCATTCAATCCACGATCCATTTGGATTATTTTTTTCTTTTTGGTATGTTGTGAGTTTTAACTCACAACATATCAAAAGATTTAACCAACATTGCCTGTTTGTTCTTGCCTGTTGTCTACTTATTCCATTAGAGCCAACAGTATATTAATGATAATTGTTTTGTATTCTCAGTCTGATAATTTGATAATCCCAACATATTTGCCATATCAGAGTCTGGTTAAGATTCATTATAAAACTATCTCTTTTGCTGACTCAAAAGCCCTACATCAATATTAGAAAATTAAAAATAGTTATATGTATAAGAAGAGGGAGGAAAAAATCGGGAGTAGAGAGAGAAATCATATAGAAAAATACTAATAGCTAAATTAATAATTTATGGGTTTCAGTTGACTCAGTGACATTTATTCAAAGCAATGCAAAACAAAACTTATGTTCTTTATGCCATAATTCCAGTCTCTTCCTAAATCAAGCATCCCTATATGCAAGGATTTTTTTATTCTACTCTCTTTCACTGATTTGTCTATCCTTTTTCCATTAATATACTTTCTTAATATCTGTACATCTTTAATGAGTCTTGATATTTGTTAGTATATATTCTCTAAATTAGATTTTACATATTTTAGGATCATGATGACTATGCTTGTTCTTTCCATTTCTATATCAATTCTAGAATCATTTTTTCAATTTCCACAAAATGACATCACACTCATTATATCAGAGAATCACGCCAAATTTTCATACATTATTGAATATTGCAACCCATAAACATGATATATCTATATATTAATATTTAGACTTCAAAATGCCTTAGTAGTACTTCATAGTTTTGCTTATAGAAAACGTCCACATCATTCATAGATTTATTCAAAAATATTAACTTTTTTATGATGCGACTATAATTTACATCAATTTCAGAAAAGTCTTTTATTAGTTCTGTCTTTCAGGGATTATTGACTTTTGCATACTGATTTTGTACCAAGTTATGTAGACAAATTCACATAATTTTAATAGTTATCAGCTGAAGGAAGGTCTATTTTGTTTTACTAAAGGTTTTTAAAATTAATAATTTAGCTATTAGTATTTTTATATATGATTCCTCTCTCTATTCCCCATTTTCTTTTCCCCTTTTCTTACACATATAACTATATTTAATTTTCTAATACTGATGTAGGGCTTTTGAGTCAGCAAAGAAGATAGTTTTATAATTTTTTTTACTTCTAAAGTCTGTAAAGGCTTTATTATCAAAAATAAGTTGAAATTAAAAGGCGAGTTGGGAAATTTTTTCTCTTTTCCCTGGCAGAGCATTTGTGAGATCTGTATTAATCTGACCTTAAATCTGAAGGAAAAAAATCAGCAGTAAATTAGAGCAACTACATCAACTACAAGATGTTTATGTATCAAACTGAATTGGTTGTTTATTGTTCCTAAAACTTCAAATTCTTTATCGTGAAGTAAGTTAAAATATATTACTATTATCTTTTATGACATCATCATTTTTTTTCCTGATTCCGTTTTTTCATTGATAAATTTTGCCTAACCTATTTTCAATCTGTTCAAATAACAACTCTTTATTTTGTTGATTTTTTCTGTTATAGTCTCACCATATACGTCATTGTTTTCTGTGGGTTTTTTTCTTTATTATTTTCTTTCTATTTCCTTTGGATTTAAACTTCTTTTTCAAAATTGGACTTATTATTGATTTTCAGCTTTTCATATTTTTAATACATGTAGTTAAAACTGTACTAGTATTTATCTCATTATGACTTCCTAGTTATCCTACATTTTAAAATGTTATGTTTTTATTATCATGCATTTTACTTTTTTTCTTTTTCTAATATTTTTAATCATAGGCCATTTAGTAGTGTTTTCTAATATCCCCCAAAATGCAGATGTTTGCTATTGTTTCCACCTTAATTATTTCTAATGTAATTGCATTTGAGTCAATTCATACTGTGTGATTCAAGTTCTTGGAAATATATCAAGACAATTGCAAATTTAGAAACATCATATCTTCCTGAAGAATTGATCAGTTTATTATTATTAAATGCCCCTGTTTTTTTCTGGTAGTGATTCTTGATTTACTGTCTATTTTATCTGACACAAATATAGCTATATACAATTTTCCTTTTCTTATAATATGATTGGCATATCTTTTTCTAACTTCTTACTTTTAACCTCTCTGAATATTAATGCTGGATATGTTTCTTTTGTAAGCAATCTACATATTGACATATTTACTTAATCTGAAAATATGCTTCTTTAATTTGTATTTGGGTTTAAATACAATTTTACTACTAGATTTCCACTCATACTACATGACTTTTCTTCATTGTCTTTCTGGTATTTTCAAAAAGTCTATTCAATTTTTTTTCAGTGCTCCTTAATATGGTTTGGATGTTTGTCTTTCCCAAATCTCAGATTGAAATATGACCCCTAATGTTGGATATGGGGCCTAGTGGGAGGTGTTTGGGTCCTGGGGGCAAATCTCCCTCAGGAGTGGCTTGGTGCCCTTGCTGTGGTAATGAGTTACCACAAGATCTAATTGTTCCAAGGAGCCTGGGACTCCCCCCTCTCTCTCTCCTGCTCCCCCTCTCACCTTGTGACATGCCTGCACTCCCTTCCTGTTCAGCTGTGAGTGAAAGTTGCCTGGGCCTCACCAGATGCTGAGAAGATGTTGGTGGCAAGTTTGTAGAGCCTGCAGAACCATTAGCCAAATACATTTCTTTTCTTTATAAATAACCAAGTCTCAGTTATCACCTTATAGAAACAAAATGAACTAACACACTCGTCCACTTCATTATTGTATAGACTATACATTTTTTCTTCTTTCATATGTTACTCTAGTGGTTACAACATACATTCTTGACTTGTTAAAGTCTGATATAAATTGGTACCTAAACTACTGTGTGCTACTTAGACAATTCAAAAACCTTAACAACACTTTTAATACCATTTGCATTTTGCTATTATTTTCATGTGTTTATTCTGCATGTTTCAATCGCCAAAAGTTGTTATTCTTATTATATTTTAGGTTGCTAATATTTGCTTGAATTTACTCTTGCATTTGTTGTTGTTATTTATTCTTCATTTCTTTCTACAACTCTGTATGTCCACCTAGTTTGTTTATTTATTTAGTCTTTCTGAGGCACCTCCTATGCATTTGTTTCCATACGATTTACTGGTGATGAGTTTTCTTGGTTTTGCTTATTTAAAACATCTTTATTTCATTTTTCTGTTCAAAATGTTTCCACTGGATTAGAATTATTGGTTAGTAGTTGTTTTATTAACATTAACCACTAAATATATCATCCCATTTTATTCTATTCTCTATATTTTCTTCCAAACACCAGATGTCAGATTTGTAGTTGCTCTTTGGCAGAGAGGGGTGAGTGTGCACGTGTGTGTGCGCACATGTATGTGTGTGTGTGTGTGTGTGTGTTCTTCTGCTTAAATCCACAAAGCTTTTGGAATCTGAGGCTTGAAGTCATCCACCATTTTTAGAAAATTCTGAAACTATCTCTTCAAATATTACTTCTTGCCCCACTCTCTTGTGTTTCTCTGCTGGTCTCCAGAGTAACTTATTTTAGATTTCTGACCATGCCTCATATATCTACTATGTTGTTTTTCTGAAGTGTTTCTCCTTTGCTTCTTAATGTCTCAAACATTCTGTATTTTTCATATTCCAATTACCAGTCCTGTATCCAGCTATGCCTAATCCACTGTTCAACTTACCTATTTTATTCTCAATGTTATTTTTTGTATTTTTACCTTCTAGAGTTTCCATTTTACTGTCCTTTAATAGACTGCAATATCTGGAGAAATTACCCATGAAAATTGTGAATGATTATGATGGTGCTTAAGTGTGTGTCTGATTACTCCAACTTTTATATCACTTGTAGATCTATTTCTATTGTTTTTAGTTTGTCACTTAGGTTTTGATTATTTGGTTTTAGTTTTATGACATTTCTACTATGTTTCTATCTAATTTCTGACTATTTATATCAAAATTTAACATGACTAATTTGGAGCTCTTTCTGATGTTATCATTTAACAGACAAGATTTCCTTTTCTTTCTAACAGGGAATTAGAATAGGTGCATATATGTTTAATATAATATAATATAATAAGGTTTAGATACTTTGGAACCGAGATATTTTGTGAGAGCTGGGCAGTCTCTGGCTTTACCATTATTTCCTTGCTATAGTGGGTCTAGGGTCTTTAGAAATATGAATAATTTCAGGGTCCCTCCTTGCCAATCTTCAAACTCCAAATTTTATCACGTAGTTTTGTAAAATTATTGAAAGCAAAACTTATCTTCGTGCTTCTTTGTTTACCTGACTCTAACTTTCTGGACATAGCACCAATAACAAATCTGCAAATATCTTAAAGTAAAAAATATTTACCAGATTTCAAGCTCACCTAGAGGCATTTATTTTTCCCTGGGATTTGGGACACCTCATGTTGACATGGCTTGGTAGCTCACTGATGACTTAAAACAGGTATTTTTGCCTTTTTGTTTAACTTTGTTCAGTTTTTCTAGCTTTCTGTGTTTGTTCCACAATAATTTATTCCATTTACTATAGGTAGTAATGTGTATATGAATATTACTGTATGTAGAAAATAGGTATATTTTCGTGTTAGTTATTAAAAGGTGGTCTATTTTTCTGCATTAAAAATTCTTGAAGGAAGTTTTGTTAATCTAATAGAAGGTATAAAATTGACTAATATTTTATAAACAAAGTTACAAAAACGATGTGACTCACCCTCAAAAAAATCATATAGTTTTCAATTTTCAGACTGCCAATTAAAAGATATATTCTCTAATTCCAGATCAAGACTCTTTTTTCTTTTTTTTCATTTTCTTTTCTTTTTTTTTTTTTTTGTTTTTGAGACGGAGTCTGGCTAAATTGCCGAGGCTGAAGTGTAGTGGCTCGATCTCGGCTCACTGCAAGCTCTGCCTCCCGGCTTCACGCCATTCTCTCACCTCAGCCTCCTGAGTAGCTGGGACTGCAGGTACCCACCACCACACTCGGCTAACTTTTTGTAATTTCAGTAGAGACAGGTTTTCACAGTGTTAGCCAGAATGATCTCGATCCCCTGACCTCGTGATCCGCCCACCTCGGCCTCCCAAAGTGCTGAGATTACAGGTGCAAGCCACCGTGTGGGGCTTGATCAAGGCTCTACCATTCAAAGCTGTAAGATTAAACAAGCTTACAATTATTTTCTGGGTACTTCACAATCACTTGTGCATCTTTTCTATTCAAGAAGGCCATGACAATATTTGCTGACTAATAGAATAAAAGTAATATTTCAAATAAATATTATACCATTACATATAGGTATATGACGGTACAACATTTTAGTAGTGTATTTACTGAGAAACAACTAAATAAAAATGAATTATCATTTGATAATAGTCACATCTTCTCACATTTACTTTGTCTACTTTTCTGAAAGCATGTAGCTTTATGTCCTGTAGCCAAATTGTTAAATCCCCATCTTTGCCTATGAAAATATATAGGACTGATTTAGAGCCAAATTCACTGACACCACACACACACACACACATGAATACACACACATCCACCCTAAAACACGTTGTTATTGTTATCCAGTCTTAAAGTTTGTACCTGAGTCTCCCACCAGCCTATCTATCCTCCCCAACAACACTTCAGGGAAGTGTGCTTGTAGTGAGTTATGTCATGAATCCATGACATAGAAAAATACACAACACATAACTTTCCCTTTTCATTACTTTGTTCCAGAATCCATTATCAATTACCTTTGTCTTATTAAAAAAAGGTGTCGGCATCCAAATAACTTAAGACATTTAATAAGAAAAGTCAAACAATGTGTGAGAATAATTTCTTTTAACAAAAGCTTTCATAAAAAATAAACCCTTTACTATACCAGGGATAGCATTAATTTTTACATGTAAAAGATTTTGAAAGCTAAAGCATAAGAAAAAAGAAAAACTGGTTATACAACGTATCTTTTGTTCTTTATATTTTAATTGAACATTTTTTAGCTTTCTTAAAATTGCTTATTTAAGAGAATGTTTTTCTATCTTTCCTTTGTATAACATGAAATGTTAATTACACATTTCTCTTTCTTTTTAAAAATATGGAGATAACAAAATATTTTCTTTCAAATAGTCTCCAAAAGTGTATGGGGTGACTGTAGCAGGACAGCAGATTTGACTTTATGAGCAGGATATATTTATTTCCTGTGTATAAATCATATAAAAATTGTCAATTAGAAAAAGAAAAAATGAACAACAACAATAACAAAGCTTTCTTTGATAGCAGTCTTGTTTTACTCTGAATCATTTAGACAATTTTATTTCCTCTTCAATTGATGTAGATTTCAATCTTTTGCATATTTATTGAGATTAAATTATTTTAATTCATCTTTGCTATGCAGAGAAATTATCTCTGATCAATTGTGTTTCACGTCAAAAGGAACGAAACTGGACTATCTTGAAAAATGTAATAATTAAAAGCCTTAGAAAAGAATGTTTTTGAAAAACTGAAAATGACAAATTAAAAGCATTTTAACAGAAATGAAATTCTAAATATATATCATTGCATGAAATAATTATTAAATGCAGAAGAGCTTATAAATGTGTATGTATATGTGTGTTTTAGCAAATATGGTTTGCAATAAAAACACAGTATCATTCAGTCATGCAGTAACTGGGTGTTAATACAGGGACACTGCTGGCATCTTAATGAATAACATTATTAAATAATTATTTACTTTTATTTCTGATTCTTTCTGCAACTGTTGTCATATTAACTGCAACATTATTAATCTTAAATATATCTGTTTTTTAAGTATCTTTTCTATGTAAGTGATTCCTTGTTTGTTTTTCGTTTGTTTGCTTGTTTGTTTAAGGTTCTCACACTGTCACCCAAGTTGGAGTACAGTGATGAGATCATGGCTCATTGTACCCAGAAAATGAGCCATGAACCTCAACCTCCTGGGTTCAAGCAAGACTCTCTCATTAGTCTTTTGAGTAGCTGGGACCACAGGCACGAGCCACCACCAGCTAATCTTTTAATTTTCTTGTAGGGACAGGGTTCCCCTTTGTTGCTCAGACTGGTCTTGAACAGCTGGACTCAGATGATCTTCCTGCCTTGGAAGTCAAAATGCTGGGATTACAGCTGTGAGTCACTGAGCTCAGTGTTGATTGTCACTTTAAGGAAAAAATAAATAATTATTTATGCTCCAATTGGGTTACTTCCAGTCGTGTGCCCATATTGAAGCCCACTTTCTTAAATATTTTTATATTTCTATGTTAGGAAATGTGTCTGTGTATTTTTATCACTATACAAAAGCTACATTGTGTTTAACATTATTAGTAAAGTAGTTTAATATTTACTAGGATTTGGAGGATGCAAAAAAACCTTAAATATTTGAAAAGGAAAGATAGATATAATCAGTTTTCATTGAAATTATAAATTTTCACAGTACTATTGAACCACTTTAAACTATTTTGATTATATTTTATGTACTTGCTTATTAAATGATTTGTAATTACAAATGACATGGGAAAATTAGTTGTCATATTTTCCCTTTCAAGTGCCTTGGTTGACTAAATTCTCTCATTTAAGGATTAATATTAGCATAGTTCTAATTTTAAAAGATACTTGGCCATTTCATGGTCATTTTAAAATTTAAATATATATATATTTGAATGAAATAATTTTTTCATTAGAAATGACTATTAATGCAAACTTAATTGTATTTGCAATTTAGTTTGGCATTTACTTGAAGGCCTACAAAAAGCTATAGCTACCAAGAACACTTTAATATCTTAAACAAGAGAGGAAACTACACATTTTAATCAAAGTGTTTCCTACTGAGAGTGGAAAATGTAAAAGGAAATTTAACAGGTGTCTAGCTCTCTGAGCAAATTGAGCTAATGAGGCAAATTTTCATCTTGCAAAGAATGAAAGAAGAGAATGAGACACAGCACATCAATTGAGGAATATATGATAAGCCATCTGGCTTAGTGATATAAATAGATGATAAGTTCCATATGCAGTTCTCAATGTTGGCCCAAATGCAGAAGTAGTAGATGAGCACTTTACCTATTTAAACCCCTGCCATGACTTTCATGCAGCTAAAGCACACTTACCTAGTTGACTTCTGATTAATCTTATTGACCAGTCTACTTTCCATGCACAAGGTGAATGTCAGGGGGATCTGATAAACAGGTGGACCATACTCTGACCAAGACAAATATTAGACCGGTGTAACTGATGTTGTTAGGAGTAAGAAACCATGACCAAAAAAAACAAAAAACAAAAAACAAAAACAAAACAAAACAAAACAAAACCCAAAAACCTGTGCAGAAAGAAATGCACCCACGTTGAAGAAAAGTGTTTTGCATAATTCATAGTAACAATGCCAAATATCTAAAGGGGAAAAATATAATTGAAAACCCTAGAAGCCCACAAATACATAATTCTGATTTTGAATCACATCTCATACTGATTCACTAATTTACTTAACAAGTGCTCTTTATTTTTTTTCCAGTTTTTAGGCACTGCATTCCCTGAGGGAAAAGAAAAAAAAAATGAAAATAAACCATATATTCTTACAGAAAATTCTTCTATCAGTTCAATTTTTTCCTTTAATATGTACAAACAGTAGACAAAATTAAGCAACACTGAGAAAATGTAATTACAAGAAAAAATGTTGAGTGCTCAATGTTTACTTTTTACATTCAAAGTGAAAAACATTGGAAAGGATAATGATAATGGCTATTTAACCTTATAAAAAACAATGGCAACAAGAGACAAAATTGACAACTAAGCTAAAGAGCTTCTGCAAAGCAAAAGAAACTATGATCAGAGTGAACAGGCAACCTACAGAATGGGAGAACATTTCTGCAATCTATCCATCTGACAAAGGGCTAATATCCAGCATCTATATGGAATTTAAACAAATTTACAAGAAAAAATCAGACAACCCCATCAAAAAGTGGGTGAAGGAAATGAACAGATACTTCTCAAAAAAAGACATGTGTGGCCAATGAACATATGAAAAAAAAAAGGTTATCATCACTGGTCATTAGAGAAATATAAATCAAAACCACAATGAGATACCATCTCATGCCAGTTAGAATGGCAATCATTAAAAAGTCAGGAAACAACAGATGCTGGAGAGGAAAGTGGAGAAATAGGAATGCTTTTACATTGTTCGTGGGAGTATAAATTAGTTCAACCATTGTGGAAGACAGTGGAGATTCCTCAAGGATCAAGAACCAGAAATACCATTTGACCCAGTAATCCCATTACTGGGTATATACCCAAAGGAATATAAATCATTCTACTATAAAGAGAAATGCACACATATGTTTATTGCAGCACTGTTCACAATAGTAAAGTCTTGGAACCAACCCAAATGCCCATCAATGATAGACTGGTTAAAGAAAATGTGGCACATATATACCATGGAGTACTATGCAACCATAAAAAGGATGAGTTCATGTCCTTTACAGGGACAGGGATGAAGCTGGAAACCATCATTCTCAGCAAACTAACACAGGAACAGAAAACCAAACACTGCACGTTCTCACTCATAAGTGGGAGTTGAACAACGGGAACACATGGACACAGGAAAGGGCACATCACACACCACGGCCTGTTGGGGGCTTGGGGGCTTGGGGGCTAGGGGAGGGATAGCATTAAGAGAAATACCTAATGTAGATGATGGGCTGATGGGTGCAGCAAACCACCATGGCACATGTATACCTATGTAACAAACCTGCACATTCTGCATATGTATCTCAGAAATTAAAGTATAATTAAATAAACAAATATATAGCAACCCTAGTGAATGTTGTGGTGAATTGTATAATTATAGCAGCAGTTTCCCAATTTGATGGACTCATCAGTGTACAATTAATATTTTTTTCATTAAGAGATAAGAAAATATTTGAATTTGTAACTGTATTAATTGGTTATCTGATGATATTGCCAGCATTTTCTTAACAGCCAATGAAATAGTGGTTAATATGATTATAGTCAACTGTACTAGTTTTGTTACACATTTAGGCAAAATATTGCATCATTAGCATTGCTATTGATTTTTTACACACTGTTTATTAGGTACATGAACTGATTGTTAGCCAGGAATAACATATTTATTTTCATCTGTATATTCACTCATTCAATAAACATTATTAAGTACCTGCTGACTTGTACCAGACATTGGAACCACACTTGGAAAATAACAGTTGTTGGCTGGTGAACAGATGATGAAAGTAGAGATCCCCTAGAATTTCTGGACTCAACCTGAACAACCTGCTCCTGAATTACACAAAGAACATAGGTTGTGAGAGAACAAAAACAGTAGAGAATGACTGCAAATTTTTTTTTCTGAGAAAAATTATCCTATAAATTCATAGGAACAAACTTAAGAAAAACTGATTTAAGTAGAAAAGAGATACTATAATCCCAATTTAATAATAAACATAATGCAGAATTATCTTCCATAGGACACAAGAATTAGGACTTTGGAACAACCTATATAAATAAAAATAAGTGAAATACCTTGGCAGAAACCCTGCAAGCCAGAAGAGAGTGGGGGCCAATATTCAACATTCTTAAAGAAAAGATTTTCAACCCAGAATTTTGTATCCAGCCAAACTAAGCTTCATAAGTGAAGGAGAAGTAAAATCCTTTAGAGACAAGCAAATGCTGAGAGATTTTGTCACCACCAGGCCTGCCTTACAACAGCTCCTGAAGGAAGCACTAAACATGGAAAGAAACAACCAGTACCAATTACTACAAAAACATGCCAAATTGTAAAGACTATCGGGGTGAAGTAATCAGCTAGCATCATAATGACAGGATCAAGTTCACACATAACAATATTAAACTTAACTATAAATGGGCTAAATGCCCCAATTAAAAGACACATGCTGGCAAACTGGACAAAGAGTCAAGACGCATCAGCGTGTTGTATTCAGGAGACCCATCTCACGTGCAAAGACACACATAGGCTCAAAATACAGGCATGGAGAAAGATTTACCAAGCAAATGGAAAGGAAAAAAAAAAAAAGCACGTGTTGCAATCCTAGTCTCTGATAAAACAGACTTTAAACCAATAAAGGTCAAAAGAAACAAAGAAGGGTATTACATAATGATAAAGGGATCAATGCAACGACAAGAGCTAACTATCCTAAACATACATGTACCCAATACAGGAGCACCTAGATTCATAAAGCAAGTCCTCAGAGACCTACAAAGAGACTTACACTCCCACACAACAATAGTAAAAGACTTTAACACCCCACTGTCAATACAAGACAAATCAACAAGACAGAACATTATCAAGGATATCCAGGACTTGAACTCAGCACTGGACCAAGCAGATCTAATAGACATCTACAGAACTCTCTACCCCAAATCAACAGAATATACATTCTTCTCAGAACCACATGGCACTTATTCTAAAATTGACCACATAATTGGAAGTAAAACACTCCTCAGCAAGTGTAAAAGAACAGAAATCACAACAAACTGTTTCTCAGACCACAGTGCAATTAAATTATAACTCAGCATTAAGAAGCTTACTCAAAACTTCACAAATACATGGAAACTGAACAACCAGCTCCTGAAGGACTACTAGGTAAATAATGAAATGAAGAAAGAAATAAAGATGTTATTTGAAACCATGGGAACAAAGACACAACATACCAGAATCTCTGGGACACATTTAAAGCAGTGTGTAGAGGGAAATTTATGGCACTAAATGCCCACAAAAGAAAGGAGGAAAGATCTAAATTTGACACCCTAACATTACAATTAAAAGAACTAGAGAAGCAAGAGCAAACAAATTCAAAAGCTAGCAGAAGAAAAGAAATAACTAAGATGAGAGCAGAACTGAAGAGATAGAGACACAAAAAACCCTTCAAAAAATCAAGGGATACAGGATCTGGATCTTTGAAAAGATCAACAAAATAGATAGACCACTAGCCAGAATAATAAAGAATAAAAGAGAGAAGAATCAAATAGACATGATAAAAAGTGATAAAGGGGATATCACCATTGATCCCACAGAAATACAAACTGCCATCAGAAAATAGTATAAACACTTCTATGCAAATAAACTAGGAAATCTGGAAGAAATGGATAAATTCCTGGACACATGCACCGAAGACTAAACGAGGAAGAAGTCGAATCTCTGAATAGACCAATAGCAGGTTCTGAAATTGAGGCAATAATTAATAGCCTACCAATCAAAAAAAGTCCAGGACCAGATGGATTCACAGCCAAATTTTACCAGAGGTACAAAGAGGAGCTGGTGCCATTCCTTCTGAAACTATTCCAATCAATAGAAAAAGAGGGAATCCTCCCTAACTCATTTTATGAGGCCAGCACCATCCTGATATCAAAAGCTGGCAGAGACACACACACAAGAAAAAAAGAAAGAAAATTTTAGGCCAATATCCCTGATGAACATCAATGCAAAAAATCCTCAGTAACATACTGGCACATCGAAAAACTTATCCACCATGATCAAGTGGGTTTCATCCCTCGGATCTAAGGCTGGTTCAACATACCCAAATCAATAATGTAATCCATCACATAAACAGAACCAATGACAGAAACCACATGATTATCTCAATAGGTGCAGAAAAGGCCTTCGACAAAATTCAACAGCACTTCAGGCTAAAAACTTTCAATAAACTAGATAGTGATGGAACATATCTCAAAATAATAAGAGCTATTTGTGTCAAACCCACAGCCAATATCACACTGAGTGGGCAAAAACTGGAAGCATTCCCTCTGAAAACTAGCAAAAGACAAAGATGCCCTCTCTCATGACTCCTATTCAACATAGTATTGGAAGTTCTGGCCAGGGCAATCAAGCAAGAGAAATAAATAAAGGGTATTAAATTAGAAAAACAGAAATCAAATTGTCTCTGTTTGCAGATGACATGATTGTATATTTAGAAAACCCCATCATCTCAGCCCAAAATCTCCTTAAGTGGATAAGCAACTTCAGCAAAGTCTCAGGATACAAAATCAACATGCAAAAATCACAAGCGTTCTTATACATCAGTAACAGACAAACAGAGAGCCAAATCATGAATGAACTCCTATTCACAATTGCTACTAAGAGCATAAAATACCTAGGATTCCAACTTACAAGGGATGTGAAGGACCTCTTCAAGGAGAACTACAAACCGCTGCTCAATGAAATAAAATAAGACATAAACAAATGGAAGAACATTCCATGCTCATGGATAGGAAGAATCAATATTGCCAAAATGGCCATACTGCCTAAAGTAATTTGTAGATTCAAGGCTATCCCCATCAAACTACTACTGACTTTGTTCACAGAACTGGAAAAACCTACTTTAAATTTCATATGGAAGCAAAAACAGCCCGCATAGCCAAGACAATTCTAAGTGAAAAGAACAAGCTGGAGGCATCATGCTACCTGACTTCAAACTATACTACAAGGTTACAGTAACCAAAACAGCATGGTACTCATACCAAAACAGAGACATAGACCAATGGAACAGAACAGAGGTCTCAGAAATAACACGACACATCTGCAACCATCTGATCTTTGACAAATCTGACAAAAACAAGAAATGAGGAAAGGATTCCCTATTTAATAAATGGTTCTGGGAAAACTGGCTAGCCATATGTTTAAAGGTGAAACTGGATCTCTTCCTTACACCTGATACAAAAATTAAGTCAAGATGGATTAAAGGCTTAACATAATACTTAAAACCATAAAAACCCTAGCAGAAAATCGAAGCAATACCATTCAGCACATAGGCATGGGCAAAGACTTCAAGACTAAGACACCAAAAGCAATGGCAACAAAAATCAAAATTGACAAATGGGATCTAATTAAACTAAAGAGCTTCTGCATAGCAAAAGAGACTATCATCAGAGTGAACAGGCAATCTACAGAATGGGAGAAAATCTTTGCAATCTATCCATCTGACCTAGGGCTAATATCCAAAATCCACAAAGAACTTAAACTAATTTACAAGAAAAAACCAAACAACCCCATCAAAAAGTGGGCAAAGGATATGAACAGACACTTCTCAAAAGAAGGCATATATGCAGCCAATAAACTTATGAAAAAATGCTCATCATCACTGGTCATTAGAGAAATGCAAATCAAAACCACAATGAGACACCATCTCATGCCAGTTAGAATGGCAATCATTAAAAAGTCAGGAAACAACAGATGCTGGAGAGGATGTGGAGAAATAGGAACATTTTTACACTGTTGGTGGGAGTGTAAATTAGTTCAACCACTGTGGAAGACAGTGTGGAGATTCCTCAAGGATCTGGAACTACAAATACCATTTTACCCAGCAATCCCATTACTGGGTATATACCCAAAGGATTATAAATCATTCTACTATAAAGACACATGCACACGTATGTTTATTGCAGCACTGTTCACAATAGCAAAGTCTTGGAATCAACCCAAATGCCCATCAACGATAGACTGGATAAATAAAATGTGGCACATATACACCATGGAATACTATGCAGCCATAAAAAAATGAGTTCATGTCCTTTGCAGAGACATGGATGAAACTGGAAACCATCATTCTCAGCAAAGTAACACAAGAAGAGAAAACGAAACACCCCATGTTCTCACTCATAAATGGGAGTTGAATAATGATAACACATGGACACAGGTAGGGGAACATCACAAACTGGGGCCTGTTGGGGGCTGGGGGCCTGGGGGAGGGATAGTATTAGGAGAAGTACTTAATGTAAATAACTAATTGATGGGTGTAGCAAACCAACATGGCATATGTATTCCTATGTAACAAACCTGCATGTTGTGCACATGTATCCCAGAACTTAAAGTATAATAAAAAAAATAAGTAAAATGCAAAATAGTCAAGATGAGGAATAAAAATTATACTTGAAAATTACCATAAAAAGTAAGAGGAAATTGATGGCAACATTAGGGAGATAACGAAGCTAAGAGAAAACTTCACATGCTGGGAAAGAGGTGGTAAGATAAAACAACTACATTCAGTGGAAGGAAGGAATTGCAGTATGGTCTCATGTAATAGACAGCCCATGTGCATTAGTAATGCCAAAATCTGTTTCTCCAGCTCTATTCACAGCTAGAGGAGTAGAAAGAGTGAAAATAATACAAGAGCCCCACTTCGAATCTGAACGTTGGGAATGAAAAGTCCCTAAAATGGAAGAAAGAAGTGTAAAGAGAAGAGATGGATTTTGTAATCTCACAATAGGCATGAGCTACTACTGCACAATCATATCCTGAGGTTATACGGTGTGTGTGCTGTAGGAGAAATAGATCAATGAGGGAATCATGTGGACTTCCTGCTTCCACGTTATTATCTCATCATGATAAGGCATGTGAATTGGATGGAAAACAGGAAATACTCGGCAATTCTCTAGTAACTTTTGTTTCTAAAATACTAAAGCCCTTAAAAAATTCAGACGACCTCTGGAATAACTTAATGTTTTGATGAGTAATGTTTGAGGATGGCAGGATTTTTCTCTGGAGCAGTGTCTCTTATCTGGTTACAATTCCCCCGCCCCACCCCCGCCCCCGCCCCCGCCCGCACACCCCACCCCGGGAATATTTGGCAGAATCTGAAGGCATTTCGAATGTTACCACAAAGCTGGGGCAGGGTAGTGCTATTGGCATCTTGTGGGTGGTACCAGGGATGCTGGTAAACATCTACAACACACAGGAGAGTCCCCTCCCTGCCATCAAATAATTATCCAGTCCAAAATGTCAAGAATAACAAGGCTGAGAAACTTTGCTCTGCCAAGAGACTGAAGAATAGTTTCTTAGTTGTCTGGGACGACAGAGGCTATGGGGATAGTAATGAGTAAGGGCAGTAGGAGATTGTGAAGGAAAAACTCTGTTTCTCTGGTAGAGCCCTGTATGCTGGGAGGTCACCTGTCTCACGGACTGACACCTAGAGGCATGGCAGCATCACAGTAAAGGAAGAAGTGTGCACTGCTTTCAGGCCAATGGGATCTGAGCCAGGCAGAAGTGGTGGTGCTCCAGTACATCAGGCAAGCCACAGAATGAGCTCAAGTCTAAGGGCACAGGAGAGGAAGAGGTATCTGGAGCTGACTGTGCTAGGCAAAACAGGGAGGGGGCATTTTAGTGAAGAGCCTGAATGAACAGAGGATTCAGAGGCCAGGGTTGTACTTTATTCCACCAGTTCTTCTACAGAGCTGTGGTTTGGGTTGGTTCCAAGACTTTGCTATTGTGAACAGTTCTGCAATAAACATACGTGTGCATGTGTCTTTATAGTAGAATGATTTATAATCCTTTGGGTATATACCTAGTAATGGGATTGCTGGGTCAAATGCTATTTGTAGTTCTAGAAAGCTGTAATTCTAGAAAGCTGATCCCCAGAAGAGAACCTACTCTGTTGTAAGGCAAAAGAGGGTCACATTCAGCAATAGGGAAACTTGGCCCTGGAAACCAATAAAGTTTATCGAAGCATTTTGTATTAAGAAAAACTTTCATAGAAATAAGTTCCAAACATTTCAATTTTAGATAATGACATTTAGGCAAGGGCTGTTGCTGTGCATGCCAAATGTTAAAATTTCTAAAGCGAAATTTAAATATAACGGATTAGGAAACAGAAAGTTGCTTCACTTTTCCCAGGTACAAGGTTTTCAAAATCAGGCAATTGATGGCTTAAAAGTCTGAATATGGTTTGTTACTGTTGTTGTTTTGCTTTGGTCTTGTTTAGTTTTTGTATGTTTTAAATTAGACATTTTAATTCAAATAGCTGGGGTTGAAATTACTGAAGGAATGCCATTATGCAGATTTGCAGCTATTCATTTTCATTCTGCCCTGAAGACTTCTGGCAAACCTTGGAGGAAGGATGGTAGCAGAATAGAAGTTATCTGTCTGAATCACTCGACCTCCTTATAATTTATATGATTCTTTGGTACAGATATTAATGACATAAAACTCTTTGAACCCCTGCACTATTTAAAATTTTAATATATCAGATTCACCAAAAGTGAGAAGGCAAAGCTTTATAGCACAGTGACTAAACTTACTAAGTGCTAAGTGTGTGCCAACCATTGTACTAGGACTTTGCATGTGATATCTTAATACTTGTGGTGACACTATGAGGAAGCTCATGTAAATATTCCTATTTTAGACATGAAGAAACTGACATGCAGAGATATTTAGTGACTGAAGATCACAAAACTAAGAGCAGATATCAGTAATCAAACCTAAGTAGTCTGATTTCAGAGCATTTGGCTTTGGCTTCGAGCCACCCTTCACTCAAGGATGGAAGGTTCTCAGAAATTGCCAAATAACATTTCTACATACCCCATTGACTAGGACTGCTTATTAGCTGCAGGAGACTTGGAATGTTAGAATAAATATTTCTTGTATCCTTGTACACAACATTATCTCCCTCTTTCCCTCACAGTAGAAGAATCAATATTCATGAACTTGTCCAGATCACATATCCTATGCCAGATTTTCTATAAACTCCTTGGTTAATATTTAAATAACTCACCTATTAAAATGGTTTAGATACAAGATAACATTTTATTGTCAAAAATGTCCTTTATCTATTCTTAACAAGTTCCTCTATGGAAATGCTTGACCCATATTTCCAAGATAAGGATAGATAAGGATACAAATCATACCAACTTTTAGGTAAAATTTCAGCACTCATGAAATTAATGACTAAAAATACTCTGTATAATCTGTGCAGATATTGTCTTTGTCATGTAAAACCTAATATATGTTGTGATTTTTGAAGAATGTTCATTTTCTTGGTGTATTTATTGGTTTGAACTAAGTACTGCTTAATGGCAGAGTTCAAGGTCTTTACCACCATTTCTGCTTACTGCTGCTATACAGGACAGCCTGTAGGTATCTTATCATATGCCACTTTTATGAACTTCCAAGTCTTTTAAAATAATTTTTCAGGAACAATTCTGTCCCCTTCCCCTCTCCTCCCTTATCCTTCTCCTTTTCCCTCTTTCTTCTTTCTCCTTCTTCTCCTCTTTTTTAAATAGACAACCAAAATACAATTCTGAAGACTTGAACTCTCTTTTTTCAATATATTTAAGCCTAATTCCTTTTCTTTTCTCATTGCATTGTTAAAAAAAAATCTATTCATGTTAAATCAGTGAGGTACTAGCTGATACTATTGTCTAGTGCTAATTTTAGTGAGACCAAGTGAAGGGTTTAGCTCTTAAGTTTAAACTTGCCATCAACAATATGTCTCTGAAATTACATTTGAAATCTGAAGATTTACAGACGGAGCCTAGGAGGTCTCTGGAATTAGTATACTGGTATGAACAGCAGGAAGCAGCCGTCCAGGATCAAAAAGCAGAAAATGTTGGTCAGAGACAAGTGCAAGAATCACTAAATCAGTGTGAAGGAAAAGAGACTAAACACTAGAGAAGGACCAGAGCAACCATATTTTCAGGAGACAAATGTGATGTGACTGGTTGCTATTGAATAATGAGCAGTAACACTAAAACTATAGACCAGTTAGAAGAGATTATTACTTGTCATTTGTTCTCAGTGTGTTTATATTCAAGATGTTAACACATAATTAATAAAAATTCTTTGCCCCATCATCTATTGTTGTATTGTAAATAATCCAAATTTAATAATAAAAAATGCATTCTTTGAGAGAAGTTCAGAAACCAATAAAATATTGTAGTGACCATTCTGGTGAATTTATTTAGAAAGTGAAATAATATGTTTACAGAATTATTTGTCAGCAAAAGTGCTGCTGTGATTACTGCAATAAATAGGCCTGCAAGTACATCAGATAGAAAAAGTCTCTTGTAGCCTGTTCTAAAAACAAGTATCATATTATCTTATTACTATGTTTTCAAAATGTTTATACTGTCATGTTCATGAGAACATTAAATATTTTGTACCTTAAAAATAATGTGATTTGCAAGCAGCGTCAGAGTTGTTAATCATTCATGCACACACATAATTTCCATATTTGACAATTCACTATATGCAGTTCTGTATTTTTATTTTTGCAGATAATATGGATAGTTAAGAACAAACAGATCTTATTCCTTCCAAATGACTGTGGTGTTAACATATTTGAAAGTGTAACTACCAATATAATATGTTCTCTTCAACATAGACTTTCAGCAAATCTGTCAACCTGAAATGCCTGTTTCAATTCTGAGTGCTATTTTAATTCTTCCATAATTGGATCAAAAATTACACTTTTATTTCTGTGTAACCTAGTAAATGTCTGTCTTAGGTAACAAACTGAATTATGGTAATGTGCTTTTTATAGCTGTTCCTAGTGATCTGCTCACAGTTTTCTGGGAAGCTTATATCACTGCTCCACATGCATGTTATAAGGAAGGTGATATCTCTATAACTTTTATGAGTTCTCCATTTGTTGATCTGTCCCTTGGGAAAAGAGTCTGGCATTTTTCCTTTCTTAACATCTGTCTTTATTTATTCAAATTATTTAGGATTTAATTTCCACTTCTATGTGTTTTCTTTAATCTATTCTAATGTTACCCAACTTTTATGACTTCATATACATACTGTTTTGAATGTGTTATTTTTAAATATCGAGGAATGGGGAATAGGAACAGCTCCAGTCTCCAACTCCCAGCGCAAGCGACACAGAAGACCGGTGATTTCTGCATTTTCAACTGAGGTACTGGGTTCATCTCACTGGGGAGTGCCAGACGATCGGTGCTGGTCAGCTGCTGCAGCCCGACCAGCGAGAGCTGAAGCAGGGCGAGGCATTGCCTCACCTGGAAAGCGCAAGGGGGAAGGGAATCCCTTTTCCTAGCCAGGGGAACTGAGACACACAACACCTGGAAAATCGGGTAACTCCCACCCCAAAACTGCGCTTTAAGCAAACCGGCACACCAGGAGATCATATCCCACACCTGGCCGGGAGGGTCCCACACCCACGGAGCCTCCCTCATTGCTAGCACAGCAGTCTGTGATCTACCAGCAAGGCAGCAGCGAGGCTGGGGGAGGGGCGCCCGCCATTGCTGAGGCTTAAGTAGGTAAACAAAGCTGCTGGGAAGCTCGAACTGGGTGGAGCTCACAGCAGCTCAAGGAAACCTGCCTGTCTCTGTAGACTCCACCTCTGGGGACAGGGCACAGTAAATAATAACAAACGCAGCAGCTCTGCAGACGCAAACGACTCTGTCTGACAGCTTTGAAGAGAGCAGTGGATCTCCCAACACGGAGGTTGAGATCTGAGAAGGGACAGACTCCCTGCTCAAGTGGGTCCCTGACCCCTGAGTAGCCTAACTGGGAGACATCCCCCACTAGGGGCAGTCTGACACCCCACACCTCACAGGGTGGAGTACACCCCTGAGAGGAAGCTTCCAAAGCAAGAATCAGACAGGTACACTCGCTGTTCAGAAATATTCTATCTTCTGCAGCCTCTGCTGCTGATACCCAGGCAAACAGGGTCTGGAGTGGACCTCAAGCAATCTCCTACAGCTATAACCTACAGCTGAGGATCCTGACTGTTAGAAGGAAAGCTATCAATCAGGAAGAACACCTACACCAAAACCCCATCAGTACATCACCATCATCAAAGACCAGAGGCAGATAAAACCACAAAGATGGGGAAAAAGCAGGGCAGAAAAGCTGGGAATTCAAAAAATAAGAGCGCATCTCCCCCGGCAAAGGAGCGCAGCTCATCGCCAGCAACGGATCAAAGCTGGACGGAGAATGACTTCGACGAGATGAGAGAAGAAGGCTTCAGTCCATCAAATTTCTCAGAGCTAAAGGAGGAATTACGTACCCAGCGCAAAGAAACTAAAAATCTTGAAAACAAAGTGGAAGAATTGATGGCTAGAGTAATTAATGCAGAGAAGCTCACAAACGAAATGAAAGAGACGAAAACCATGGCACGAGAAATACGTGACAAATGCACAAGCTTCAGTAACCGACTCGATCAACTGGAAGAAAGAATGTCAGCGATGGAGGATCAAATGAATGAAATGAAGCGAGAAGAGAAACCAAAAGAAAAAAGAAGAAAAAGAAATGAACAAAGCCTGCAAGAAGTATGGGATTATGTAAAAAGACCAAATCTACGTCTGATTGGGGTGCCTGAAAGTGAGGGGGAAAATGGAACCAAGTTGGAAAACACTCTTCAGGATATCATCCAGGAGAACTTCCCCAACCTAGTAGGGCAGGCCAACATTCAAATCCAGGAAATACAGAGAACGCCACAAAGATACTCCTCGAGAAGAGCAACTCCAAGACACATAATTGCCAGATTCACCAAAGTTGAAATGAAGGAAAAAATCTTAAGGGCAGCCAGAGAGAAAGGTCGGGTTACCCACAAAGGGAAGCCCATCAGACTAACAGCAGATCTCTCGGCAGAAACTCTTCAAGCCAGAAGAGAGTGGGGGCCAATATTCAACATTCTTAAAGAAAAGAATTTTAAACCCAGGATTTTATATCCAGCCAAACTAAGTTTCATAAGTGAAGGAGAAATAAAATCCTTTACAGATAAGCAAATGCTTAGGGATTTTGTCACCACTAGGCCTGCCTTACAAGAGACCCTGAAGGAAGCACTAAACATGGAAAGGAACAACCGGTACCAGCCATTGCAAAAACATGCCAAAATGTAAAGACCATCAAGGCTAGGAAGAAACTGCATCAACTAACGAGCAAAATAACCAGTTAATATCATAATGGCAGGATCAAGTTCACACATAACAATCTTAACCTTAAATGTAAATGGACTAAATGCTCCAATTAAAAGACACAGACTGGCAAACTGGATAAAGAGTCAAGACCCATCAGTCTGCTGTATTCAGGAGACCCATCTCACGCGCAGAGACATACATAGGCTCAAAATAAAGGGATGGAGGAAGATTTACCAAGCAAATGGAGAACAAAAAAAAGCGGGGGTTGCAATACTAGTCTCTGATAAAACAGACTTTAAACCATCAAAGATCAAAAGAGACAAAGAAGGCCATTACATAATGGTAAAGGGATCAATTCAACAGGAAGAGCTAACTATCCTAAATATATATGCACCCAATACAGGAGCACCCAGATTCATAAAGCAAGTCCTTAGAGACTTACAAAGAGACTTAGACTCCCATACAATAATAATGGGAGACTTCAACACTCCACTGTCAACATTAGACAGATCAACGAGACAGAAAGTTAACAAGGATATCCAGGAATTGAACTCATCTCTGCAGCAAGCAGACCTAATAGACATCTATAGAACTATCCACCACAAATCAACAGAATATACATTCTTCTCAGCACCACATCGTACTTACTCCAAAATTGACCACGTAATTGGAAGTAAAGCACTCCTCAGCAAATGTACAAGAACAGAAATTATAACAAACTGTCTCTCAGACCGCAGTGCAATCAAATTAGAACTCAGGACTAAGAAACTCAATCAAAACCGCTCAACTACATGGAAACTGACCAACCTGCTCCTGAATGACTACTGGGTACGTAACGAAATGAAGGCAGAAATAAAGATGTTCTTTGAAACCAATGAGAACAAAGATACAACATACCAGAATCTCTGGGACACATTTAAAGCAGTGTGTAGAGGGAAATTTATAGCACTAAATGCCCACAAGAGAAAGCAGGAAAGATCTAAAATTGACACTCTAACATCGCAATTAAAAGAACTAGAGAAGCAAGAGCAAACACATTCGAAAGCTAGCAGAAGGCAAGAAATAACTAAGAGCAGAGCAGAACTGAAGGAGATAGAGACACAAAAAACCCTCCAAAAAATCAATGAATCCAGGAGTTGGTTTTTTGAAAAGATCAACAAAATTGACAGACCACTAGCAAGACTAATAAAGAAGAAAAGAGAGAAGAATCAAATCGACGCAATTAAAAATGATAAAGGGGATATCACCACCGACCCCACAGAAATACAAACTACCATCAGAGAATACTATAAACACCTCTACGCAAATAAACTGGAAAATCTAGAAGAAATGGATAATTTCCTGGACACTTACACTCTTCCAAGACTAAACCAGGAAGAAGTTGAATCCCTGAATAGACCAATAGCAGGCTCTGAAATTGAGGCAATAATTAATAGCCTACCAACCAAAAAAAGTCCAGGACCAGATGGATTCACAGCTGAATTCTACCAGAGGTACAAGGAGGAGCTGGTACCATTCCTTCTGAAACTATTCCAATCAATAGAAAAAGAGGGAATCCTCCCTAACTCATTTTATGAGGCCAACATCATCCTGATACCAAAGCCTGGCAGAGACACAACAAAAAAAGAGAATTTTAGACCAATATCCCTGATGAACATCGATGCAAAAATCCTCAATAAAATACTGGCAAACCGGATTCAGCAGCACATCAAAAAGCTTATCCACCATGATCAAGTGGGCTTCATCCCTGGGATGCAAGGCTGGTTCAACATTCGCAAATCAATAAACATAATCCAGCATATAAACAGAACCAAAGACAAGAACCACATCATTATCTCAATAGATGCAGAAAAGGCTTTTGACAAAATTCAACAGCTCATGCTAAAAACGCTCAATAAATTCGGTATTGATGGAACGTACCTCAAAATCATAAGAGCTATTTATGACAAACCCACAGCCAATATCATACTGAATGGGCAAAAACTGGAAAAATTCCCTTTGAAAACTGGCACAAGACAGGGATGCCCTCTCTCACCACTCCTATTCAACATAGTGTTGGAAGTTCTGGCTAGGGCAATCAGGCAAGAGAAAGAAATCAAGGGGATTCAGTTAGGAAAAGAAGAAGTCAAATTGTCCCTCTTTGCAGACGACATGATTGTATATTTAGAAAACCCCATTGTCTCAGCCCAAAATCTCCTTAAGCTGATCAGCAACTTCAGCAAAGTCTCAGGATACAAAATTAATGTGCAAAAATCACAAGCATTCTTATACACCAGTGACAGTCAAACAGAGAGCCAAATCAGGAATGAACTTCCATTCACAATTGCTTCAAAGAGAATAAAATACCTAGGAATCCAACTTACAAGGGATGTAAAGGACCTCTTCAAGGAGAACTACAAACCACTGCTCAGTGAAATCAAAGAGGACACAAACAAATGGAAGAACATACCATGCTCATGGATAGGAAGAATCAATATCGTGAAAATGGCCATACTGCCCAAGGTAATTTATAGATTCAATGCCATCCCCATCAAGCTACCAATGAGCTTCTTCACAGAATTGGAAAAAACTGCTTTAAAGTTCATATGGAACCAAAAAAGAGCCCGCATCTCCAAGACAATCCTAAGTCAAAAGAACAAAGCTGGAGGCATCACGCTACCTGACTTCAAACTATACTACAAGGCTACAGTAACCAAAACAGCATGGTACTGGTACCAAAACAGAGATATAGACCAATGGAACAGAACAGAGTCCTCAGAAATAATACCACACATCTACAGCCATCTGATCTTTGACAAACCTGACAGAAACAAGAAATGGGGAAAGGATTCCCTATTTAATAAATGGTGCTGGGAAAATTGGCTAGCCATAAGTAGACAGCTGAAACTGTATCCTTTCCTTACTCCTTATACGAAAATTAATTCAAGATGGATTAGAGACTTAAATGTTAGACCTAATACCATAAAAATCCTAGAGGAAAACCTAGATAGTACCATTCAGGACATAGGCATGGGCAAAGACTTCATGTCTAAAACACCAAAAGCAACGGCAGCAAAAGCCAAAATTGACAAATGGGATCTCATCAAACTAAAGAGCTTCTGCACAGCAAAAGAAACTACCATCAGAGTGAACAGGCAACCTACAGAATGGGAGAAAATTTTTGCAATCTACTCATCTGACAAAGGGCTAATATCCAGAACCTACAAAGAACTCAAACAAATTTACAAGAAAAAAACAAACAACCCCATCAAAAAGTGGGCAAAGGATATGAACAGACATTTCTCAAAAGAAGACATTCATACAGCCAACAGACACATGAAAAAATGCTCATCATCACTGGCCATCAGAGAAATGCAAATCAAAACCACAATGAGATACCATCTCACACCAGTTAGAATGGCGATCATTCAAAAGTCAGGAAACAACAGGTGCTGGAGAGGATGTGGAGAAATAGGAACACTTTTACACTGTTGGTGGGATTGTAAACTAGTTCAACCATTATGGAAAACAGTATGGCGATTCCTCAAGGATCTAGAACTAGATGTACCATATGACCCAGCCATCCCATTACTAGGTATATACCCAAAGGATTATAAATTATGCTGCTATAAAGACACATGCACACGTATGTTTATTGCAGCACTATTCACAATAGCAAAGACTTGGAATCAACCCAAATGTCCATCAGTGACAGATTGGATTAAGAAAATGTGGCACATATACACCATGGAATACTATGCAGCCATAAAAAAGGATGAGTTTGTGTCCTTTGTAGGGACATGGATGCAGCTGGAAACCATCATTCTTAGCAAACTATCACAAGAACAGAAAACCAAACACCGCATGTTCTCACTCATAGGTGGGAACTGAACAATGAGATCACTTGGACTCGGGAAGGGGAACATCACACACCGGGGCCTATCATGGGGAGGGGGGAGGGGGGAGGGATTGCATTGGGAGTTATACCTGATGTAAATGACGAGTGGATGGGTGCAGCACACCAACATGGCACAAGTATACATATGTAGCAAACCTGCACGTCGTGCACATGTACCCTACAACTTGAAGTTTAATAATAATAAATAAATTAAATAAATAAATAAATAAATAAATAAAAAATAAATAAATATCGAGGAATGGGAAGCATACTAAAGAAGTTATTTATTCAAACAGAATGAAATGGGCAAGAGAAATTCGACTCTCTCCCAACACCATTTTCTGATGTCCACGATACCTTTGAGGAGACAGACAGTTCCACAGGGGCTTTCATGCTATTTGTTTGGAGTCTTTGTTGTGATAACTGATTATTTTGGAAAAACTGTTTTTTCCCTACAAGCTTTGATAGGATGTAGCCTCACTGAATTACTAATATGAAAATGAAAATATTAGTAATTTTAATGCAAATTCCAAACACATTTGTGGAGATGAAATTTAGAAAATAGTATAGATGTGAAAGGTCCTAGATAGAATTGAATTGAAAATTGTTTTACTTATCTTTTTAAATATACATCACCACCTTAATGACCATAGCTGAGTAATGGGAAGGAATACACATTTATTATAATATTTCAGCATATGAGTGCCTGTCAAATTTTCCTTTTTTCCAGCTGAGTCTTCTGATATGTTAAGCATGTGTTTTCTTAGATTCTGTCTTGAGATGAATGAAAAGTGACCTCTCCATCCTAAGTTCATAAAACAGGTAGATATCTTTATATAAGTCGTACTTGCTCTATCACGACACAATTTCCAAACATCTGTTAAGCTTGCTGTCTATTTATTAACAATGCTTAGATTAAGCTAATTCTGTAAGCCCTTACTTCAAAGCACAACTTTTAAGAATGTATGCATTGGGCAAATAAGTATATGAAAAGATGACTGACATGATATGTCATCAGGAAATTGCAAATTAAAAAATGATACTTATTAGAATGGCCAAAATCCAAAACACTGACAGCACCAAATCCTAGCAAGGATGTGGAGCAAAAGGAACTCTCATTCATTTTTTGTGGGAATGTGAAATGGTACAGACACTTTGAAAGACAGCTTGACAGTTTCATACAAAACTACACATACTTTTACCATATAATCCAGCGATTGTGCTCCTAGGTATTGATACAAATGAGTTGAAAGTGTATGTCCACATAAAAACTAGCACATTAACATTTATAACAACTTTATACATAATTGCCAAAATGTGGATGCAGCCAACATATCCCTCAATAGCTGAATAGATAAATAAACTGTGGTTCTTCCAGACAATAGAATATTCTTAGAGCTGAAAACAAATGAGCTATCAAGATTTGAAAAGTCATGGAGGAAAGAGAAATGCATATTGTTAAATGAAAGAGGCCAATCTGCAAAGGCTATGCACTATTTGATTCAAATTTTATGGTATTTTGGATAAAGCAAAACTATAGAAACAATAAAAAGATTGGTGGTTGCCAAGGATTTCTGGGCAGATACGGAAGAATAAACGGAGCACAGAGGATTTTTAGAGCAGTGTAACTATTCTATATAATGCCACAATGGTAGCTACATTACATTATACTTCTGGCAAAATCCACAGAATGTACAACACAAAGCGTGAACTCTATATGCATCCTATAGACAATGTGTCAATATTGGCTTATTAATTGTATAATAACAGCTGTACCACACTAATCCAACAGGTTACTAATTGGGGGAAACTGTGTGTGGGGGTGCGGGGTGTGGGTGTAGAGGGCTATTGGTGGGGAGAGGTATATCAGAACTCTCTTTACTTTCTATGCAACTTATCTGTACAGTTAAAAGTTTTCAAAAAATTGCCTATAATAATTTAAAAAAATGTTCGATAAAGCTGTTCTGCAAAATCTGATTATATCTTCAATCATTACAATGCATTTAAAAATTATTTTCCCCCACAGATACTTGTAATTAAATTTATTACTTAATGCTTTCGCTTACAACTTCCAGTAGGAAAACCCCATTGATTGAGAGTGTCCCATTTCAAGTTTAATTGAAGAATAAATTGTCTCTCAACTGCTGAATACAAAGTCTGAGATCCTTTCAGCACAGTATTCACTGTTTCCTGGGGTTCAGAGGGAATATGAGAAATTTTATTATATGTAGGCAAAGAGAATGCAATGAGTAGTGTGGTGCAGCCCAGCTTGTAGCCAAACTTTTGCCTTTCTCCCTAATTCGGTGATATCAATTGGTTGGTTGAAATTGATCATGGTGGAACATTACACCATGAAAATCAGCAAATGTACAAATCAACTGTTTATTTTGTTTTAGAAAGAGAGCTTATCAGCACACCACTGGTTAACATCTCAAATTTATATCTATAAAATATTTTGCCACATGTTAAATATATTATAGAAAAAGCTTTTTCTTCAAGAAACAAAAGAGGAGCTTTGATATACATTTTTTTTTCCAAGAAAAATGCCATTTTTTTTTCAACATCATCATATCTTCTCCATAGTCTAGAACCATAATAATAGCTTGCTTTGGAAGTTTATAAATTATATTATTATTAGAGAAATAAATCTGAAAAGCCATAAAAGCCTACAGACAGTACTGACTTGGGATTAGCAGAGATGTCCAGAAATGATGAATTGGAATAACGGAAGGAACTGAAAGACAAATGCCAGAGGAACTCAAGCATTCCTGCCTTAATGTAACTGTCAAAAACTAGCTATGAAAGGGTTATGGGAGAGAATACTATAAATGGTTTGTTTGTTGGATGTCTCATTTACTCCATGGTTTCTAAAGCCTATATGAAGCTTATACAACTTCTAATTGCATATTGAAAGAAATATAGCACTGGGTTGTGGAATTCCAAGTAACAAGATGAGTGAAAATGGTAGTAAATACAGAGAAAATGTATCTAGGGACTTACTGCAACAAATATGTAACTTTGATTATTAATAGCAATTAATACATTCATTTAAAACAAGCCAGAAAACAACTGCACCAGGTATCAAAAGCATAAAAGTGTTTTCTGGCAAAACTAATTCCTAGCTAATAAGAATTCTTAACTAGTTCAATGTAATGATGAGACTACAAATTCCCAGTGGCAAGGGCAACAATGCCTGAGAAAGTTGGAGACAGGCTGCACATTGAAAAGAAACTTTGACCTGGGTCTTGGAAGATGAAGAGGAAGTTGATACCTAGAAAAGGAGACTTTTACAGATAAAGGGGAAATATATGTTGGGAGATAAAACTATGTGAAAGGAAATAGTATACTTGACCAGAATATGAAAGAAGCTTAAGAGAAGATGTCAGGAAACAAGGTGAAAGCCATATATATTCATGGGCCACAGAACACCAAGATCAAGTAGCGCCAAAGTATGCTGTGGTCTTTTACATACTGTTGAAGCTTTACTAACTGAGAAATGATCCTTATGTTCATCCTTCATGAAATATCAAAGTTATGAAAAAAAATCTTAAGGGGTTAATTTGATCAGCTACTCATTCAAAATATGAATTCCCTTTCCAATACCCTTACATAAAATATTTCCATTTGTTCCACATCTTCTCCAATATTGGATATTATCATATTGCTAGTTTTTGTTGTTGTTTTAATGTTGTAAATATCACAGTATCTCAATTTTGATTTTATTTTGTAATTGCCTGATGGCAGTAACATTTTTCATATGCTTATTGGCTTTAAATATTCCCATTTTAAAAGTTAGACATTTACATATATATATAAATATTTTAATTTACTAGCAGAAGGTCTTTATATACTTGGGATAAAGATCTTATTTGTTTTTGAACTATAAACTAAAAATTTCTACTACCAACATGTAGCTTGCTTTTTCATTCCATTTATTCTATTAATGGTGTTGTTTGATGAACTAAAGTTACAATTTATAAATTATTTCCCTAAAACTAATGCTTCTTATGACTTGCATAATAAATTTTGCTGACTTGAAGATCATAAAGCTATTACCCTACACTTATATTGCATTTTTTGCTTTATCTTTATGTTTATGACATTTATGTCTATGATCTGTCTGGAATTAATTTTTTGCATGCCATGTGGTAAGGGTTAAAGTTATTTTTTCCCACATGAATTCACTTTATGAGAACATACTCTCCCCAGTAGTTCACAATGTAAATTTGTCACAAACACATATTTATGGGTCTGTTGTGGACTCTACATTCTATTTTATTTATCTAGTATTCTATCATGATATCAATATTATATTGTTAATAATGTCTATATATGTAATAATTTTGATGACTTGTAGTTTAAATCTCCAAAATTTATAAGTAATTTTCCAAATTGTCCTGGCAATTTCTATCCCTTTTGCTATACCACCAACATTGCTATAGTGGCTTGTCAATTAATACAAAGCATCATACTGATAATTGTTTGAAATAACTTGTACTATTTAGGTCAATTGTGAAAGAAAGTAATGCATTTTCAATATTGATTTTTTCAATCTATAAATCTGATATACTGAAGGCTTTTTAAATTTATCACAGTGAAGTTTTATGGACTATCTATAAAGGGCTTAAACTTCTATACTTATTTTTAGATACGTGATAATTTATGATGTTATTACAAATACATCTTAAAATCACATGTGCTAATTGCTGATGCTATGTGGACTTTTTTGTAAATTAATCTTATATACAAACAAAATTTCTGACAAAAAGTAACTTAATATTGTATCCCTTTGTACATTTTACATGTAAAATTATTTAGACTAGTGACAATTTTTTTAATCTATTTAGTTAGCTAAATAGTGTAGTATCAAGTGGAGTAAAAGTTATGGTAAAGATCATTCATACAATGTTGCTGATAATAAGGCATTATTTACAAACTTTATCATTGAATATAATACATGCTGAGTTTTTTTTAACTATAATTTATTGTATTGAAGATTTCCCTATCATAGTTTGTTGAGTTTCTGTCACGAATGAGTGCTTTTTAGCCTTCTACTAGAGTGATCAAATTACTTTTCATTTATTCTGTTAATGTGGCGAACATAGATTGATTTTTAATGTTAAAAAATCATTCCTAGAATTAACACAACTTGGTTGTGGTGTATTAGCCATATGATACATTGCTAGATAAAACACACTTAAATTTTGTACAAACTGTTTGTATCTACATTCTTGAGAGAATTTGCCCTTTAATTTTCATTTATGTTTATGTTCTTATCAATTAAAAGAGGATACTCTAGGCTAATAAAGATATTTGAGAATTGTTCTCTTTTCCTGTATTATATGAAAGAGTACATGTAAAATTATGTAAAATTATTGTTTCATTAAATTTTTGAAAACAAAAAAATTGAAGCAATTTTGGATTTTTAGGAATTTTTTTTATTTTTAATATACATTTTATTTTGGAGTAATTATAAAAGTTGCAAAGATAATACAGTTTCTTCATATTTTTATACATCTTCTCATCATGTTAACATACTAATAGTACATTTTTCAAAACTAAAAAAGTAATATCAGTGCAACATTATTCAATTAAATAGAGACTTTATTCAGATTTCACCAGCTTTTCCACTAATATCCTTTTCTCTTCCAGGATCCAATATGGGATGTCACACAGCATTTAGTCATCATGTTTCCTTAATTTGTTAGTCTGTGATAGTTTCTCACTCTTTGCTTGTTTTTCAAGACAGTGATATTTTTAAAAAATATTTTTCAGGTATTTTTGGAATGTCCCTTTATTTGAGTTTGTGTGATGTTTTCTCATGGTTGTACTGGGGTTATGGATTTTGAGGATGAATACCATAGAGGGCAAGGTACCCTTCTCATTGCATCACATGATAGCAACATAACTTATGGGTGATGATAACCTCAATTGCTTTGTTGAGGTGAAGCTACCAGACTTCTCCACTGTACAGTCACTCTTCTTGCCTTTTCATACTTTTTAAAAATTAATTCCTATATGTAAATAGGAATTAATTGCAGCATGATTGCTAAGACTATAGTATAAGTCTACTATAGTATCAACATATTACAATTCCAAGTATCATACAGATACCTTATCATTTACATTTCTTTTTATAATTGTCTGAAATATTACCTATATATATATTAAGAACAAAAGTCATATAGTTTTAGCTTCTGACTGTCAAACACAATCTTAAAATCTCCAGAGGAGAACACTCTGTTATATTTATTTACATGTTTATCCTTTCCATTATTCTTTCTTCATTCTTGATATTTTATGTTCTTTCATTACAGTTTGTTTTCTGTTTGCTCCTCCCCAGCAGATCATGTGTGTGTAATTCACACCTCCATTCCTTTCACTATTGAGAAGACAACCTCCCCCCGCCCACATTTGAACCAAGACCAACAGAAATGAGCCAGGAAATGCATCCTGTATCCAAGCAAGTTAGCTACCTACTAAAATAAAAGATTTGTAAACAAACCATCATCTTATAGCATAATACACAGAATGTTCAGGGAAAAGTCTAAACTTGCTTGTAACTATAAGAATCAGGTATATCAGTCAAGGTTTAATGAGAAAAGTAGAACTTGTAGGAGATGTATATTATGAGGTTTATTGCAAGAAATTGACTTACCTGATTGTGGAGACTAGACAAATTTAAATTCATATGACACTTGTCAAGAAGAGCAGGTTGGAGCTATTGTACATGGACTAAAGCCATTGTCCAGAGACTTTTCTTTTGTAGGCAAGCTTCACCTATGTTTTTATGGCCCTCCAACTGATTAAATCAGGCTCGCTTAGATTATTTTAAATCGTCTTCCTTCCTCTTGGTCAATTGATTGTGAACTTTAATCACATTTACAAAATACATTCGTGACAACACATAAATTAATGTTTTATTGAATAGCTGGGGACCTAGTCTAAAGAACACCTCAATATCACTGTTATATATAAATAAAACCTCTCAACTAGAAAGAGAAAATATAGTTAATGAACACTAACACTAAGATGACACAGGTGGTGAAATTACTGGCAAGAGTTTCAAACTAGCTATCATAAAAACACTCTAAAATGCAATTACAAACACTTTAGAAACAAATTTAAAATATCAACAATCTCAGCAAATAAATTGATGATAAAAAGAACCAAATGAAATTTTAGGATTTAAAAATACAGTAATCAAGGCCAGGCTCAGTAGTACAAACCTGTAACCCCAACACGTTGGGAGGCTAATGTGGGTTGCTTGAGTTTAGGAGTTTGAAATCAGCCTTGGAAACATGGCAAAACCCCATGTCTATAAAAAATACAAATATTGGTGGAGTGTGGTGGTGCACACCTGTAGTCCCAGCTACCCAGGAGGCTGTGGTTGGAGGATCACCTGAGCCTGGGAGGTCAAGGTTGCAGTGAACCATCATTGTGCCACTGCACTCCAGCCTGGGTGACAGAATGAGACCCTGCCTAAAATAAATAAATAGACAAGCAAACAATAATGAAAATTAAAAAGAAAACATCATCATTGAATGCTCAATAGCAGAATGTAGATGACAGAGGAAACAATGAAGTTGAAGAGAGAACAATGGAAATTATTCAATCTGAACAACAAAGAGGAAATATATTCAAAAAAGAATAAATGGAGTGTCTAGGAGTTGTGTGACAATAACAAAAATTATTTAAAATAATTATTCACTGGAGTCCCAGTAAAAGAAGAAAAGATATTTTGGAGCTGAAAAAAGTATTTGAAGAAAAAATGCCTAAAAACTACCCAAATTAGGTGAAAAGCAAAACACAAACTACAAATTCAATAATTAAGCAAAAGAACAAATAAGATAACATTAAAGAAACCTGTGCCTAGATATTTCGTGATGAAATTTTTAAAAATTAAAGAGAAAACATCTTGAAATCAGACAGAGAGAAACTATGAATTACCCATGCAAACAATTCTAATGACAGCAAGCTTCTCATCAGAAATCATAAAGACCATAAGGCAGTGTACAAGTTTTCTCTGCTGAAAGAAAGGAATTCTCCACTCAGAATTCTAGATCTAGCGAAAATATCCCTTAGAAATAAAATAAAATAATTTCCAGATGAACGAAAGCTAAAAGAACTTGTCATATGCAGATCTGTTCTAGAGAATATTTAAAGGATGCTTTTTAAACTCCAAACTTTTGCCAGTGATTATATCTTGGAATTAGAAGGGTTAGAGAGAGAATTAAAGCACATATATTGCTTAGCAACTTTTAAATGTATGTATTCTTCTATAATTAACACTTTAATAAGATAAATATCATGTCACGAAACATGACTATTAATTTTGAAAGGATCTAAAACAAGTATAAGAAAAAAGTATAAGAATATTCCCAATATATCTTCAAAGTAAATTTCATTTTACGAATTGATAACTAAAAGAGAAAGACTGCAGTAAAAATATGTGCAAAGCATATGAATGTATGATTTACAGAAAAGCAAATCTACATAAATGAAATGTTACAAAATATATCTAAACATTCTCAATTTACCAAGTAAATTGGCAAAAACAAAAAAAATAAAAATAAAAATAAACTATTCCTATCACTAATGCCAGTGAAGGCAGACAGAGGATATACGCTCTTATGCACTGGCAGATATAAAGAAGCTTATATTTACTTTATATATCCATAAAATATATAATGGGTATGTTTTTGGAGGAAGCAATATTAGAATACTTGTTAAAATGTCCATACCCTCTGACCTTAAAATCTACTCTTAGTAATCCATTTAATTGCATGAGTACCTAGACATAAAGATGGTTATGGAAGAGAAAATATTATAAACAAAGTAAATCTCATCAATAAGTGGAGGGTTGACTAAACCATTATTCACTAATAGAACACTATACTGACATTAACAACTATAGAATATGTAAAAAGTATGTAAGACTTACAGATATATGAAATACCAAAAATCAATAAAGCAAGGTGGAGAGAAGTGTGTATACTGCAGACACATTTTTGAAAAACAGAAAACCAAAATACTTAGGTGTATAATTAAATGTATGTGTGTGTGTGAATGCATTTGTATATAGTTAAGGAACCATGGAGTACATTGTGCAAGGATACACATCAGAGTGTTAACATTTGTGGCCTATAGCAATTGGCAGGAGGATTGGGGGCCAGCAGGAGACAGTAATAGAAAGAAGTATATGTTAAATAAAACGACTCAATACATTTTGATAAAATTATTGATTTTTTAAAAAGTTATGAATTCAGTAATAAAGGCCTTGAAACAAGAAGAATAAATCTAAGCACAAATTGGGAAAAAATTATTCAGTGTAGAATATAATGTGAAAGTTCCAAATCTGCTGTCAGACTGAATATCTCAGTCACACTTCACAGTACCTTTTAGAACATGGGTTCAAGATAATTAACCATTCCTTACATATGAGCATTTTAAAATTAAGTTATGAATACATTTTTATTGTACATATTACTTTGTGTAGGAATATGTGTAGTGAAATATATGGGATTTTTACTTAATAAAAATTTTAAAAAGTTACAAGGAAACATTTGTATTATGTACTTAGCAAATTTACACATTTGAATGCAATTAATTTATAAGTGGTGTAGAGGGAATGCAGCAAAACAATGTAAAATTCTCCCACAAAAGCATCATGTTACTTTTCTTCTGGAATTGTCAAGCTTTCAAACTTGCCAGAAATATACTTAGTTTAAATTATTTCACATAGTTTTACACATGAATATAACAAATCAACTTTCAAATAAAAATTGTATGTTGAAACCCATGTAACCAAAGATAAATCTATATCAAAGATAATTACTCTCCTAAATATGTTGAGTCACTCGGGATTTCAGTCGGTTCTTAGTTGATAGAATTAAAACATCTGAAATATTGATACAAAATTAAATGAAATTTGAGAGATACTTGTTTTCTGCAGATTATAAAAAATATAATCTCACTGCTCAAAATAAAAATGAAGAGTCCTAATCTTAATAACAAAAATAAAGGCAATCTGTGTTACTAAAAAGAAAATTTGAAAGGCTTCCATTATCATTGTTGCCATGCAAAATAAGTAACAATAAAATGTAGTTTGGGGATAAGTGAAAACATTTATCCTGAATGGTATCAGCTTTGAATAAAATTTCTTTTCATCAGATATAAGATGACATTATAAAATTCAAATCTCTTCTTCCTCAGATGTAAACTGTAAAAAATTTTTTATTAAATAAAAGTTCCTATGCTGTGGGTTATAAAAGTATTTATATATTAAATTTACACTTGCTTTATACAGGACAATGTGAATCATCATAGTATAAATTGAATAGGACACATAATGCATTTTAAGCACTTTCTCAGTAAAAACACGATTGTGATACTGAGTCTATAACTTGAGGATATACATAGGATATTAAGGCCAATATTAACGAAGAGGGTTTATTTGACAAATATAAATATAGCTTGATTTTTAAAATTTTGAGGACTTACATTCCAAAATTAATTAGATAAGCTACAGATTCAAAACTTTACATGGAAAGGAGGATGACAGATTCTACCTGAGATTTTATGTAGACATTCTCAATCTTCTGGACTCATAAGTTACTCACTATAATAAATGTTTGGAAAGTTAATTATGAAACTCACAAAACCTTGTTTTCTACATATTCCAAGTGACTCTTCCTCTGGGAGAAAGACTAGACTTACACTGGCAGGCTCTTTCCCACGGAGCTGGAGCAGCAATGAAAGCTACATATCCAGAGCTAGTTCAATTTGTATAAAGAACTGAGGACTCCATGAAACAGAACAGAGTTAAGTGATTAGAAAAAAATTGACCAACATGTTCACAGTCACAAGGAAGACAGAAGAACTGTAATAAAAACAGTTCAAGAAGAAAAGACAACATCAGATTGGCAGGCTAAATGGAAGACTGATGTGGGACATAATGAGAAAAAACTGTTGCCCATAAACTTCCCTGTGGGTGAAATATTTAATCAGTACATTCCTGAAAAAACAAACTATAATGAATATCTTTAAAATACCACCTTCTGGCCGGGCGCGGTGGCTCAAGCCTGTAATCCCAGCACTTTGGAAGGCCGAGACGGGTGGATCACGAGGTCAGGAGATGGAGACCTTCCTGGCTAATACAGTGAAACCCCGTCTCTACTAAAAATACAAAAAATTAGCCTGGTGCAGTGGCGGGTGCCTGTAGTCCCAGCTACTCGGGAGGCTGAGGCAGGTGAATGGCGGGAACCCGGGAGGCGGAGCTTGAGCTGAGATCGCGCCACTGTACTCCAGCCTAGGCGACAGAGGGAGACTCCGTCTCACAAAAAAAATAAAAAAATAAAAAATAAAAACACCTTCCTTAATTTCAATCAGAGGTAGTAATACTAATGCTACCTTTTTGAAAGGTGAAATTTCAAGTAATGTTAAGAGGAATCAATTATCTGGTTTTTGTTGTTTTTTTTTTTTTTTAAGATGGGAAAGACAGAATGCCAAGAAAGCAAGACATATCAATGGGAGAAACAAATACTTATGTGATGGGTTTTTGATGTTTCAATTATAAAATAAAATTTTAACTTGTATTCATTCATGAAATAGCTATTTCTTGAATGTTTATTACATAGATTACCTGCTGGCTGGCACAGTGCAAGACCAGTTAAATGGCAGTTATAACAAATGATCTCTAAACATCAAAAATGCATATTAGCATGACACATCACAATTCCATTGCCAGAAATATATCATAAAAGCAAAAAATTTGGGAATATCATATTGGGAGTAGATTAAATCCTTTTCTGCCACAGTGGCAGAATACTTTTTTCATAAACAAGCAGGAAAAAAAAAAAAAAAAGATGATACTTAGATTAAAATTAATCTTTGTATTTATTTCACTTCTAGTGCCAAAACTTGAACTCTGGTAAAAATGCTTCAAGCAATTAAAAACCTTACCTTTTTTATAACTTCCAACTTTAAATAAATAGGTCTCTTTTCACTAAAATCAATAACACCAAAGTACAAAAACTCAATAGGCTATGATTAGCCTATTTTACACCACAGTTTTACAAGAGAAGTTAGATTGGCTTTACAAAGAATGTGACAGTGTATACTGCTCACTAAGTGGCAGGTGATGGATTTTAAAATACTCTGAAAGATTTTAAATATACAAAGTTTCATTTTGTTGAGAACAGCACCCAAATAAAATAATTCAACAGAAAACAAGCCAATATAAAATGACAAAACAGCTTAAAGGAAAAATGCTTTGGGAGAAATTTTTAATACATCGACTTTTCCTGATGACAATAAAGTAAAAATCACAAAGCAGAATAATAAAAACAATACTGAATAATAAAAGAAATTTGATGTATGCTACTTTCAAATATTGGTATATATGAAATACTTCTATCACATATTCAACATAATATGAGATTGAAACTATACCAGAAATTCCTAAAACACCACTAGGAAAATATTTGGAGTCGTATATAAAATTTGGCAGGTAGCTGGCATTCTCTCCTTCACATATAAAAATAACTACCAGTTCCTTATGGGTGGTATATGACCTTTTATTCTTTGTTCTCAAGATAAGTCTCAGTGATTCCTACTCAAAACGTTACAACCAATTCAATAGGGGCCCGATAATGTTACTTGAATGAGGGTTATGTTCTGTGAAGTTCGGGATAAAATAATGTAAAAAGCTAATAAAATAATTGGCAAATTAAAATAATTAGGTACATTTTCAGTATCATTTCACATGTGTCATGTATTTGAATTTATACAATGCTGAAAGTGAACCTAAAATTGTACAACTCAGAATTACCATATTAATTACACCCAAAGTCAACACTCAACACAAGTTTATTCTTAGTATCAATTATATGTTTCATTAATTGTGAAACTAGAATTAATTCTGAAACTAGAATTAATTCCCAGAGACTCCATGATTACACACTAAAATGTTCACAGGGACGTGGCAGATAACAAATATTTGAATTGGGGTGAGTGGAAGAAATGAGAAGAGTGATCCCAGCTCTTTTCAAAATCTTGGCACATGCAGAATTCTAGTATGTATAAGCCATTTTGGGAAAAGCAGTGGGTTGGTGCTCCAAAATGGGAAAATGGGATACAAGAGTCCACCTGAAGGTTCACCCTTCCATCGCTGTGCAACTACTTCCTGGCTGAGTGGATCAGTAGGTCAGCCAATAGCGTCAATCTGTTTGCAACACTTACAAGAATTACATAAAACTTATTACTTATCCCTCATTACTATGAGGATTGTAGCCAACTAGAGCGTACAAGCTCAAACTAAGGTTATTCCGGTTCACTGTTTATAAGAATTTTAATAATTTTAATGTTCCATAATTTCCATTTTGATAGTGTTTTTCAACCAGTTTTTAGCTAACAACGTTAGGTTGGATTTATAAATTGAGTTGTGAAACTTTTATTGTACGTGTTCTTTGAAACAGCTAATATAAACGGGGGAAATGCTTGAAGGTTTGTTTAATGTGAAACTACCTATATTCTGGTGTCTTTTTGAGGGATATTTTGGAACCCAATTTACTATTTTATGGCTTCACTTTAATTCAGGTATTTTCTTTAATGTTTTTCAAGTTTATATATTTTTAGGACATTTTGTTTCAATGTATTTCAAAATATTTGGTATAAAATGTCTTACAGTGTCTCATAATTTTTTCTTGTGCTATTGCATGTGGAAATTGGTCCCTTCTTAAAATCTTCATACTGTTTACTTGCATCTCTTTTCCTTTGTCCTGGAACAATATTTACAGAGATTTATCTATTTTACTAGTCTTCTCATGTCTGTTTTTCTATTTTTAACTTCTTAAATTTAATACCAACCACTAGTCCATATTATATCTATCAACCCCCAAATCTTGGTGAAATAAACATAAAAAATTATTTTTGTTAATGTTGCACATTCCATGTTGATTGACAGAGTTTCTGCTCATATTTATCATATTGTGATATAATAAGAAATATACATTTAATCTTCATTTTTGGTTCCTGGCACAGAGCTCTTAAAATGCTTGTAACTTCCTGAGTGATACAAGTGATAGAAAAATCTTTTATAATAATACTCAGTCCTAGTACCTACTCTCTTTTTTTTTTTTTTTTTTTTTTGAGACGGAGTCTCACACTGTCGGCTCACTACAAGCTCCGTCTCCTGGGTTCATGCCATTCTCCTGCCTCAGCCTCCTGAGTAGCTGGGCCTAGTACCCACTTTCTAAAGAGTTTCTAAGACCCTTGGAATCTCTGTAGTGATAAATGTGCCTTTTTGTATGCTAATGTGATGACTAGTGGCTGTGACCCTTGAATAAATAGGATAGCAGCTCTTCAACAGAAAGACCAAAACATGATTAGAGGGTTAGAATTTTCGGTCCAGCCCTCTGACCTCTGGGGAGGGAATAGGGACTGGAGATTGGGTTAATTATCAATGTTAATGATTTAATCAATCATGCATGGAGCCTCCATTAAAAACTCTGGATAAAGTGGTTCAGACAGTTCTTGGTTGGTGAACATAGCAAGATATTGGAAGGGCAGCATGCAGGAGAGTGCATGGAAGAGCCACATGCACCCTTCCTCTCCCATACCTTGCCCTATACATAGCTTCCATTTGGCTGTTCCTGAGTTGTATCATTTATAATAAACCAGCAAGAGTAAACAAAGTGGCCTCCTGAGTTCTGTGAGCCATTCTAGTAAATTACTGAACCCAAGGAGGGAATCATGGAAACCTCAGATTTATAGCCAATCTGTCAGAAGTACAGGAACCCCAGGACTTGTAATTGCCATCTGAAGTGGAGACAGTCTTGTGAGCCTGAACCCTTTACAAGTGTAGGATATGATACTAACTTCAGGTAGTGTCAAAACTGAATTGAATTGTAGAACACCTAGCTGGTGCTGAAGAATTGGTTGGTGTGGGGAAAAAGCCTACACGTTTGGTGTCAGCAGTGTTGTTCACACTTATTTAAAAACCAACCTGAGAAATGTCTTTTCTTGGCACACATATCCACAATCACTGCAGCAGTAGAAAAACAAATATTATAGTACCTCAGAAACTGGCACTTGGAATTTCTCCCCAAACATTACACGCTGAATTTTGACTCTCAAAATTCATCAGCCTAAAAAGTTACATACTGATACCTAATTTCAAGAAGCAAGGAAATAAAATCCTATCATGTGTGCAGAAGAGGGTAAGTGCCAGAAATATTTGATAAGAAGCACTAATGATCACTCAGTTTACTTAAACCTTCTTGGTTATTTTGTTTTTTTTTAAACATGCACTACAAGTTATTTTACAGACATCATTTTAGATATTACCCATTAGTTTTTATTTATAGTGGTATTGTTGCCATTCAGTTCCAAACATTGTCATGATCATTTCCTCTTTCACCTTTTAAGAGGATGGCTCATCCTGCTTGATTAATTATCTCATCTTGTTTTAATTTTCAAAAATATAAAAATATCTGACTTTTTGTAATTGGTTTCTAATTTTATCACATTTTGGCCAGAGGCTATATATTTCATGGAATCTTGATTTTTTTATACTTGTGTATATTTTCTTTGGGCTCAAGTAAAAGATCTGATTTTGTATAAATCCTTTGTGAGCTAGAAAAAAAGTTTTTACTATTGCAATGCAGAGTTTTAAATAAGTATATTAATTGCATTGCTAGTTTATCTTATCCTTATTAACATTTGATTGTATTACCTAATTTTTTCATAAAATGAAATTAAATTTTACTACATAATTTTGAACACAGCTATTTCTATTAATTTTTACTTTGTATTTTTATTCCATATTAATATAAAAATAATTATTCTTATAGCTTCTTAAATTTTAATTTTGTCATTCAGTAATTGGTGATTAATTTTGATTTTTGTCTTAAAATACAGGTACACTTGTTAGATATAACTGCTAACTGTAATTCCATGAAAATTTTCTTAGCATGTTATTTTCTATCTCTTTCAACTTTCTAAGTTATTAAACCAAATTTTTTAACCACATTGAAGGAAAACATAGTAAAAGATAAATTAGCAAAATAAGATAAAGAAGAATATTTTTAATCCAACACAAAAGCATCTGTTTGTCTTCAGGAAAGTGTAATCTGTTTAACATTTTGTGAGTGTTTATAAACATGGATATATATTTAATATTTTTAATTGTTATTTTTATTATACTTTAAGTTCTAGGGTACATGTGCACAATGTGGTTTGTTACATATGTATACATGTGCTTTTGGTGTTTTAGACATGAAGTCCTTGCCCATGCCTATGTCCTGAATGGTATTGCCTAGGTTTTCTTCTAGGGTTTTTATGGTTTTAGGTCTAACATTTAAGTCTTTAATCCATCTTGAATTAATTTTTATATAAGGTGTAAGGAAGGGATCTAGTTTCAACTTTCTACATATGGCTAGCCAGTTTTTCCAGCACCATTTATTAAATAGGGAATACTTTCCCCATTTCTTGTTTTTGTCAGGTTTATCAAAGATCAGATGGTTGTAGATGTGTGGTATTATTTCTGAGGGCTCTATTCTGTTCCATTGGTCTATATCTCTGTTTTGGTACCAGTACCATGCTGTTTTGGTTACTGTATTTATCTGGTGTTTTCCATTGATCATGCAATTCATATCTTCTTTTAAAAACATTAATTATATTTATTGATTTTTCTTACCTTTTTTACTTTTACTTTTTACTTCTTCAGAAGTTATACATTCTATTTTGACCATTTTAGAGATAACTATAGCTAAAATAAATTATAGGCAGATTTATTAAAACAAAATTTATCAAAATTTTATTTACATCTTGCTCTATGTAATAAGCTATTTTACTTATTATAATATTTATGTATTTCTTAGGTCATTTTTCTTGCTCTTTACATCTCCATCTTTCTTACAGAAGTGTGTTCTTTGGTTGGTCTTTCAGTGAGTGTATAGGAGTAGGAAATTATCTTGGTCTGTAGGTTTCATAATGTTTGTATTTTTCCATGATGTTTCAATGATAGCTTAGCAGGGTATAGAATTATTTAAGGTTGGCTGGGCACAGTGGTTCACTCCTGTAATCCCAGCACATTGGGAGGCTAAGGCAGGCGGATCACGAGTTCAAGAGTTCGAGACCAGCTTGGCCAACATAGTGAAACCTCGTCTCTACTAAAAATACAAAAATTAGCTGTGGATGATGGTGGGCACCTGTAGTCCCAGCTACTCAGGAGACTGAGGGAGGAAAACTGCTTGAACTCAGGAGGTGGAAGTTATAGTGAGCCAAGATCTCTTCACTGCACTCCAGCCTGGGCAACAGAGCAAGCCTCCATCTCAAAGAAATAAAAGAATTATTTAATGTTGAACAGATATATCCTCCCTTGTGCTTCAGTGATATTAATCTATTGTCTGTGGACATTCATTATTTTTGGTGAGATATTGTAAGAAATATTTGTTCACTTTATCCAGTCTTTTTCTTATGCAGCTTTTAAGATTTCTCTCCACTTTTCATAATCTATAATAGTTTCAGAATGGTGTATCTGGACCCAGATTTGTATTTCTGTTGTCTAAGACTTTTCTTCTGTTCTTTGTATTTGAGAAGTCAGAATTATTTTTTAGTCTGGTTATTTTTTCAGCACATACTATTTCAAATGTAGCTTCTCTTCCTTTTCTCCATTGTATACTGCCGAACATACAAGGAGAGTTTCTATCCTTCTCATGTTACCCCCAATCTTTCTTAATGGCTGTTTAGGGTTTTACATTTCTTTATCCCTCTTATATTCTTGGTTATTTGCTCAAATTTGTCAATTATGTTACCAATTTTCTCTCTCAATAAACCTATTTTTTGTTTAAAATGTTTATTAAATTTTAAAATTAATAACTATACTCCAAAAGTATGTATTGTTATTTTTAAATCTATTGCTATTTTTACATATTTATTTGTCAATCTTTAATAATTTTCTTTCCTTTACATATTTTCCTTGCTGATTCCACAGAATAGAGGGTGAACTGTTATTAGCTCTCTGTTTCAGTGGTAGGAGTTTCTCTTCATAGGACTCTAGTTTGTATGAGGAGCATTATGCTGTCTTTGTGGTTACGATGATATGGATGCTAAACTCCAGCGATTAACCTCTGTGGCCTGATTCCCTTAGGGACACCTTCTGTTCTTAGTTGGTCATGTAAAAAATACTTCAGATTTCTTTGATGGGAGAAGCATCTGCTATCAGTATCCATATAGATTTACCTTATTATTTAATGTTGAGCATATATAATACAAATATATATATTTGTATGTTTTTCTAATCTTCTTATGCATAGAGTACCTATATTAGATATATTGTCTTTAAAATCCACTCTGTACCTGTAGAAAAGTGTGTAGAATTGAAGATTATAAGCCAGAGTTCAAAATAAAGCATTTTTCCTTGGAAAGGATAAGGGCATCCAATTCTTAGAACGAACAGCTTGACAGAATATGGAATGAAAAAAACCATCTACCTCTAATCCTATAGCCAACAAAAATATCTTTCATAAAAGAAGTTGAAATGAAGAGCCTTAAACGCATATGAAATTGAAAAAAGTATGTATTTTCAGAAGATACATATTACAAAATTAAAGGAAATCCTTCAGGTAGAAAGAAAATGATTTCAGATGGAAATACAGATCTTCACAAAGGAATAAGGAGAACTGGCAGTGGTAACTAAGAGGGTAAGTTTATTATTTTTATTATTTAAATAGGTAAATTTATATGTAAACAGATCATTGACATTTAAACAAAGTGGTATCAATGTAGTGTTGGTTTGATTATATCTGTAGAAATAAAATGTATGACAATAGCACCACGGCCATGAGGGGAAAACAGAAGTATACTATTGTATGATTCTCATAGTTAAAGTGATATTATTATATGGTAGAACTGATAAGTTAAATATATGTACTATAATTCATAAAGCAATCACTAAAATAACAAACATACACACAAACTTTATAACTAATACACCAATAATGGGGATAAAATAAAAGCATTGTTTAAAATTCAAAAGAGAGAAGAAGTGAAAAATAGGACAAAGAATAGATAGGACAAATAAACAACAAAGAGAAAGATAATAGATTAAAATACAAACATAATAGTCATCACATTAAACTTAAATTGCCTAAACACCTTAATTAGAAGGAAAATATGTTGCTATATGCTATCCACAAGCAAAGAGCAAATCAATAAGCCAAAATTCAAAATATAAGAACAAAAATGAGTTAAAAGTAAAAGAATGAAAAAAGATATATCGTGCAAACAATAATCAAATAATCTTGATTTTTTCCCCAAGACTGAGATACATTATTCACATCCCTCTACCCAAGACTGGTTATGAGTCTGTAGTATTAACGCTTATTGCATGTTATAAAGTTTTTACTAATGCTTATCACAAAATCAATTCTTTAATATTGTTCTTTCCTCCGAGGCTATGAACTCCTTGACAATGTAGACCCCAGCTCTGTTGTTCATTGTTGTAATTCCAGTACTTAATGTAGAGTCGTATTAGGTGAAAGAATAGGGAAAAAAAAAATGGTAAACTCCAAATTAATTAATCCTACTATCTACATGTACATCTTTTGGTTAGGGCATATTACACACGGCTGAATAAACAGAACTCTGAAACGAATTGCTGAATTTACTGTGATAATGTAGTTGATGATGAAAGAGTGGGCTCTTTCTGAGCTCTCACAGGGAAAATTTCTCTTGGCTATCAATCTTAGTTATAGATGTTCTCTTTCTGAATTACTGAGCTTCTATTATAAGGACTTTACAGCTTATCATGTTTATTATCACATAAAGCTTACTATGTTTTCCTCTTTGTTTTGGTTAATTTAAAGCATAAAAATAAAATGTTGGCTACAATGAAAAAACACACTTTTTTCTGGTGTGTATTTTGGTACTAACCTTATTCCCAGCTTCATCTTATCTATTCTTGTTAATTTATCGTGCTTTCTAGATTTCTGTACCCACTTATTTTAGTTTTTGATATATGTGTAGACTTATAAGTCATTTCTGAATTAGTGTTATAGAATTAGTCTTTCTATATAAGAATAAATAAAAAAGAAAATCAGTAACAAAATGATCATACAAAGGTCTCTTTTGTAATGCCTTAAAATTATGTTGTAAGGATGCTGATGATGAAACATTAACAAGAAAAATAGTTCCAAGAATAGACGATGGGAACAATCATTAACCCTACCCAGAAGAGGTCAGTATCGCATCCCCATTCTTTTTAAACTGCTATTAAAGACTAAACGTAGATAACTATTGAAGAGAAAATTCAGAGGGATCTAATTTAATTTAGTTTACAGAGCTGACACAGAGACACAGAGCTCTGACTTATAGGAAAAAAAAATTAGATGAATAGGAACAGGGTAATGTTATTATTGTTGTTTTTTTTTTTCAGTTCACATTATTTTAAGATATAGGTTAACGATGTTGAAGCAAGTCTACTATTTTTTCCAATAAGTAATCTTTCCCAGTAACAATATTTTCAGATAAAACATTAGTCTGAAAAAAATACTGAGATGATGAAAATTTTTTTAAGAATTTTGAATAAATCAATGAAGCTTTAGGCTCTGCCTATCCTTATAAAAACATAGTGCAAGTTATCAAGGTGCCATTGCTAAAAGCTGAAATACAAATTGACTTCATGACACTTCTTTTCTACAGCAGAAACTATCCCATGATATTATTAATCATTTATTTTTAATAGGTGAATTGTCTTATGATTTTAATCACCTTTCTAATATTGCTACTATTTAACATCCTTCAAAATGTTGAAATTAAAGTTTAGAATGGAATGCTCATTATTAACACTTAAGATAAAAACAATAGTGTTAGATTGAAATTGCTTTTCCAAGCATGTTCTGATTTCTTCAGATTCACATTTTCTTTATTAAAAAGTCTCGGGCTGGGCACAGTGGCTCAAGCCTATAATCCCACCAGCACTTTGGGAGGATGAGGCTTGGAATTTGGGAGGCATGTGAGTAGTGACTGGTTGTTAAAAAAGTTAAATTTAATTTCAGTTGATTCAAGTCTATCTTTCCAGTTTTTCTTCTTTTTTTTTTTTTTTTCTTTTCTTCTTCTTCTTCTTTTCTTTTTTTTTTTCTGATACAAGATCTCACTATCATCCAGGCTGGAGTGCAGTGGTGCGATCATGGCTCACTACAGCCTCAACCTCCCTGGCTCAAGTGATTCTCCAATCTCAGCCTCTCAAGTACCTGGGACTACAGGCATGAGCCACCACATCTGGCTAATTTTTAAATTTTATGTAGGAAAGGTTCTCACTATGTTGCCCAAGCTAGTCTCGAACTCCTGCGCTCAAGCAAACCTCCCATCTTGGCATCCCAAAGTGCTGGGATTATACACATGAGCCACTGTGCTTGGCCTTTCCAGATTTTTTAGCATGTTTCTTTTCAAACATAAAGCATATGCATGTAAGACTAGCACATCACCATTTGTCTTTACTGTTTTGAACTATCTGGTGCTGGACAGGTTATTTCTAAATTGTTATATTTATTCTGCCCATGATGTGCACTTTGTGTTAGTTCTTCCTTTGGTTTGGCCATTTTGCTCCTCAACCACAGTGAAAATCTGCCAGTTTAAAACACACTTTACTGTGTGTATAAGAAAAGTATATAATTCCTTTAACTCATTCACAGCAAAATAAGAAAATATTGCCTGAAATTGGCAAGTGTAGGATAATCCTAACATTAATGAAAACAAGGAAGCTGATAGTTGCCATCCAAGAAATGTCCTGCTTTTAAAGGTAAGTGAGCCCTATGGAATAATTGCTGCCAATTGTGAAATCTCCAAAATTAAGCTGCAGATTTAGTCTGTGAATTCAAAGTTGGTATTTATTAAGCTAATAGAGCTGAGGCAAGAAAGCTAAGATCTGAGAAGCAATAATTTCTTATGATAAAAATGTAAAGGAATTATGAGTTAGAAGATTATCATAAGAATCTGTTACTTTCTAAACTAGGAACAGATGACCTTTTGGTTACATTCAACATCTCTAATTGCTAAAGTAAGCTGTTAATGGTCCATATTTTTTACTGAAATCTCAAAATCAGTTAAATTGAGTTTTTATAAGATTCATTTCAGCCTAATAAAGCATGCAAAGAATATCGAATCACTTCAGTCTCTCTCCTAATTAAGGATCAATAGTCTACATAACCTGACTGTCTTCCTCTCTTTGGGGATGTAAGTGACACCTCTTGCTGAACTTCAGAAGCAACAGTTATGGGAAGCTCGCTTTTCTTTTTAACAGTGGATCCATTCATTTTCCAAAGCCCTTAGTGAGCACATAACAGAGGATGTGTATGCAGCAAAGATGGAAAAAACTCAAAATTTTCAGCATATACTCTGGGCTACTCTCCATTTCAGATAACTAATGTTATCTACAATTCTTACAAGAAAGATTTATGTATATATTCTCACTTTCAGTGTGTGGATGAGAAAAGAAGTGAGTTTATGCCTACATACTCGGTAAATAAAGAGCTTGGATCCAAGTAAGTGCTCTTTTTTGACACAATAGTGCCCCTTCTCTCCACAACCAGTATGATGGTCAATTGATTTGACTGGGCTAAGGAATATCCAGATAACCGGTAAAACATTATTTATAAAATAAAACAGAAAGAAATCACTCAAAATTCCAATACCCTGCTGTGAGATTATTGGTACCACAATAAAATACTACCAGTAGCTACTGAAGCTGAGTATATGTATATGCTCTGATCCTGCAATACATATTTGGTTATATATCCCAAAGAAATGAGTGCTTATTCACCAAAGACATGTGTAAGTGTGCCCACAGAAGTTTTATTCATAATAACTATAACTAGAAAAATAAAAAAGAAATCTACCTTAATAAAAGAGTGGATAAAAGACTGTGCTATATGAACATAACAGAATTCTATGCATCACTGGGAATGAGCCATCTACAACTACATGCAGAAAATAGATGACTCTCAGAAACGTACTTTTGAACTTAAAAAGTCAGACACAGAGAAAGTATATGCTCATTAGCATATTAATATAGAAAACCAAAACAGGCAAAATTAACTGTTAGAAATTAGAAAAGATGCCGAGAGTTGCAGTTACCGGATGAGAGCCTGAGATGTGTTATTTTGGGAGCTGGTATTGCTTGGCTTCATGATGAGAACATGTTACATGAATGGATTGTGAAAATTTATAAATCACTTATGATACAGAAACTCTACTGTATGTATATTATTGTTTAGTAAAATATTTAAAACTATCAACTATGATCTAAAATCTGCATAATACTAGCATGGCAGATTCAGAGAGTGAAAAGATTAGGTGAGAACAAGTACAGATGCTTATCCTGTTTGAGAGGAATCCATAGATATTAATAAAGTCAAGATCCTGATAGGAATAAGTAAACATAGATGCATATTTTTAAATTAAGGGTAAACAATACAAGAACACAAATAGAATTTTTATCTTTTAAATACAGCACAAGAAAATTGTATTTATCCAATCAAAATTGCAGGTAAAGAATGAAAAAGAAAAAAGAAATTCTATTTATGTATTAACTTTTAACCTCCAATCTTATTATATTTAAATGTTAAATCTTGTAGTTTAAAAAATATTTTTGGTTGGTCATTAAAATTTTTTACAGACATTATGTAGTCTTCAAGTATATACAACTGGACATTCTTTCTAGTATATTTATAATTTTTGTTTGCTTTGTTTACTTAATAAGCTGGGATCTTCAGTACAATGTTGATAGAGGTAGTTAAAGTGTACATTCCTATCTTGTCCCCAGTCGTAGGGAGCAATTAGTCAGTCCTCTACCATGAGATATATATTTATATATAGCTATCTGGTTTTTGAACATCATCAGTTTAAGGAAGTTTTCTTCAATTCTTACTTTGTTGAACGTTTTCATTATGAAAGGGTATTGTGTTCCTCTTTTATTCTATTATGGTGATTATTATATAGATTTTCAAATATTAAGCTAATCCTGCATTCATAGGATAAACTCCAGTTGGTTGTGATATGTTAATGTTTTTATATGTCATTACTTGCTGTTATTTTGCTGAAGATATTTACATCTATGTCATGAAAAACGTATGTTCACATTTTTTCTTCAATAAAGTTTGTGAGATTTGTGGTATGATGGTCATGCATGTCTCATAAAATCTAATTAGAAGCATGCATTTCACCTTTCTTTAAAAATGAATAAATGTTTGACTGGTAAAGTTCCTGTCTTAAAGATTTATAGAATTTGCTGTTAAAACCGTCTAAAACCAGAGTTTTCTTTATTAAATATATTCTTTTTAATTTATTGAGTTAGTTTGGTCAATTACTTTTTATAAGGGATGTATTCATTTAATCTCCTTTATATTTCATGTAGTAAAGTTATTCAAAATACTTCATTTGTAGCCTTCAAAATTTGTATTTCCTCCTTCTCATAATATCCCTCTCTTTCCTGATATTTTTGCTTTTATTTTTCTTTTATTAATTGTGTTCAGAGCTTTAGACATATTATTAATATTTTCAAAGAATAAACCTCTAGCCTTTTTACTGTTGTCTATGTTTGTTTATTAAATTGATTTATAGTTTAATCTTCACTGTTTTCACGTTCATACTTATTTTGAACTTAATTTGTTCTTTTTTCTCTAGCTTCTTAATGTGATAATTTAAGTGATTTATTTTAACCATTTTTTCTTTTATAATGTATGCTTTTAGACTATGAATTTTTCTTTAAACACTGTCAGCAATATCCCACAAAAATTGATAAACTGTGTTTCCATTATCTTTCAGTTGAGTATTTTATTTCCTTTGTGATTTTGTTTTTGATTGAGTTATTTAATAGTGTAGTTGATTTCTAAATATTTAAGAATTTTCTGAATATCTTCACTTTTTGATTTGCAATTTATCTTTGGTACACACACACAGAAAACATACTCTAAGATTTTAGTCTTTTAAGATACACTAAAATATATTTTATATATTTTGATGGATGTTTCATATGCATTTGAGGGAATGTGAATTTTCAATCATTGTGTTGGGTGTAATATTTTTAAAATATCATTGAGGTTCAATGATAGATCTATATTATACTTGATTTTTTTGTCCACTGTTTTATCTGAGAGAAGGTAGTTAAAATGATAGAGAGAGGATCTCCAATTAGGTTCTCAGATTATCTTTTATTTCAATTCTATCAATTTGTGCTTTATGAATTTTGAAATTCTTATTAGAGGTAGGCATATTAATATTGAAATATTTTTATGATGAATTACTCCAACTAGCATTACTTTTACATTTTTGGTCTTGAAATCTATTTTGTCTGATACTAATATTGCCACACCCAGTGTGAGCCACCATGCCCAGCCTACTTCTTATATTTTCTTGAAGATCCAGGCTTCTATCTGATAATACTTTCTTTTAGTCTGAAGAAACTCCTTTAGCATTATTGTAGAGAAGCCTACTGGTGAATAATTCCTCCAGATTTTAAATAAAAAGAAAATATCTTTACTTCAGCCACATTTTTGAGTGATACTTTTGCTGAATATAATGTTTCAACTTTCAGCAAATTGAATATATCTTTTTATCATCTTCTGCTTTGTTTCTGATAAGAAATTAATACTTCTTATTTATATTTTTATTCCTTTATACTTATTGTCTGGCCTCTTTTGAGTTTTTCTGTGTTTTTTTCTTTTGCTTTATGGTATGACTTTGTATATTTTGCTTTGAGTGTGCTGCACTTCTAGTATATATAAGTTAATGTTTTTCATTAAATTTGAGGAATTTTTAGCCTTTTTTTTGCCTCATTCTCACTCACTTACCCTTCTTAACTTTCAATTTCATGTATGCTGGACCATTTGATATTATTCTACAGCTATCTGGGATTTTTTTCCTTCAATCTTTGTTCTTTCTGTTCTTCAGATTGGAAAATTTCTGTTGAGCTGTCCTCCAGTTCACCGACTTTCTATCCCTATCTTCAATTGGATGTTAAGGTCATCTTGGAATTTATATGTATTTTGTTTGTTTGTTTATTTATTTAGAGACAGTGTCTCACTCTCTTGCCAAGGCTGGAGTGCAGGGGCAGGATCTCAGTTCACTGCAACCTCCACCTCCTGGAGGTTCAAGCTATTCTCCTGCCTCAGCCTCCCAAGTAGCTGGGACTACAGGCACACACCACCATGCCTGGCTAATTTTTATATTTTTTGTAGAGACAGGGTTTCACCATGTTGGTCATGCTGGTCTCGAACTCCTGGCCTCAAGTGATAGGCCCACCTCAGCCCCCCAAAATGTGGAATTACAGGTGTGAGTCACTGCACCTGGCCAGGTATTTATTTTTCATTGTTGTAGTTTTCAATTTTAGAAACTCCATTTTTTGTAGTTTTTATTTATCTTGTGAAAAATCTATATCTGTTCACTAATTAACCTCATGTTTTTCTTTCATCCTTGAAAATTGCCTTTTAATTCTTTACTAAACACCGGTTTAATGTCTGTGGCTGCAAAATCCATAAATATATGGTTTCTATCGATTGTCTTTTCCCTGGACTATTCACATTTTCTTGTTTTTTGCATGTCTAGAAAATTTTTATCATATGCTGATCATTCTGAAACATATTTCTGAGATGCTAGATATTGCTAGTATTCTGAAATATTTATTTTTGTTATTGTAGGCAATTCAATTATTGGATATTCAATTACTGGATAGCCTTGAATTTGTGTAAAACTAACTTTATACCTATTGTGGTAGACCTGAGAAAAGTCCAAATTGTTTCCTGAGTTCCTCTAAGTTACTAGAACTCATACAAACTCTCAATTCTGTCACTTCTGAGGATCTCATTAGGATTTAACTTAGGCTTTGTTAGGGTGGGTCAACCGTTGCCCTTAATTTAGAGTGAGACAATTTCTTCTAAGGTTCAGGCTATGTAGTTTAAGCTGGATGGCAGGGTTGTTATTGAGGTGTTACCAAAGCCTCTCTATTCTGACTGGCCCAGAGCTCCAACTACCACTAGCAATGCTTGACTTCTAAAGTATCTGCCCTTCTCTCATATCTATGGTGGCCAATCTCTGTTGGCTGACCAACCCACAACCAACAACTCATGGGGATCCCTGACACTAACTTCTGTCCCATTCAGTACACAATTCTCTGATTTCTAGTGTCCCACACTACTAATTCCAGTGACTTTAGATAATTTGGAGAGTGAAAACAAGTCTGCACACTCAAGTAGCCCAGAAATCTCATTCACTAATATTTAACCTAGAGATACTTTTGCACATGCCATACTAGGATAGGATCCAGAATATTCATTACAACAGTATTTGTTAGGGTGAGATAACACAGACTACATAGATGCCCCATCACTGAGGGATTCTGAATGAGTGAAAGGTGAAGGGGGCATAATAGGAAATATTATAAATGAATCAGAATGTATTAAACAATTTTACACGCAGAAATTTACATAGATCATTCAAAAATAAGGCAAAACATCACAGGAGTTTTTATGGTCTAATAATATGCCATGGACAGAGGAAAATAGTCTCTGGCATTAGTAAAATCCATTGAGACAAAACAAAAGGTACTATAGGGCCCCTTAATTTAACTACAGTAATTTTCCAAAAGTTACTTTGCGCTTTTTACTTTGTCATCAACCTTCAGCAGGCTATGAATGTGATGGAGGATTCTGGATGACAACTATATGGTTTATATGTATTTATGAACTGGGATATTTATATGAAAGGTCAGCTAGGTTATGCCACGCTAACAAAAAAATCCTCAAACTGCAGTTCCTTTAAAAATCAAAGGCTTATTTCACCTGTGGCATTCATGATACATAATTCAAACGGGTTGACAAGAGGAATGCAGATGGTCTAAAAGGGGAAATACTGGACAAATAGCACTACAGATTACCACATTATTTTCTGTTCTGGATGTATGCTTAAGTGACTTACTTAATATAACTATGATAAATCTACAAAAAGGTTATTCATGGACCACTTCTAGGAAAGATATGTAAAAGTACTCTTAGAGCAGTATTTTCTAAGTTGGGCTATGCTCCAGAATTACTTAGCTTCATAGAAATAAGATTTACCGGTCTACATATGGATTCTCTGAAACATAGTCACTTCAGTGTGGGCCTGGGAGTTTGTTTTTTAATTAACATGTTCTATTATTAAATACTAGGAATGCTCACTACAGAACTCTACACTTGTGTACCTGGAACTTGGTTCTTGAATAAAGCCTTAGTCATAAAGTGTTGTCTTTCTTTAAAAATACCGAAACAAACAAACAAACACACAAACAAGCAAACAAACAGATTTTGATAATAGTTAGCAGGAGAAGTTATAAGAAGCTTTCTCTACGCCAGAATTTTGGATAGAAAATAACCAGTTGAGTCTTTTTCTGAAGCTGGCTGAACAGAAGATGCCATCTTGTAAGTCAACATCTACCACAAGGACAGAAAGGTTCCACGCAAGGAGCCCAAGAGCCAAGACATCTACCTAAAGCTGTTCGTCAGGCTGTACAGGTTTATGGCCAGAGAAACAAACTCCACATTTAACAAAGTTGTACTAAAGAGACTGTTTATGGGTTGCACCAACTGGCTACCTGTATTGCTTTCCTGGATGATCCAGCAGATGAAACTTTCTGGCTGGGAAAACTACTCTGGTTGTTGGGACCATAACAGATGATGTGTGGGTTCAGGAGGTGCCCAAATTGCAGGTGTGTGTGCTCTGTAGTTGAGTAGCTGGGTCACAACTACATCCTGAAGGCTGGGGGCAAGACACTCATCTTGATGAGCTGGATTTTCAAGGGCCATCGCACCGTTCTGCTCTCTGGCTGTTGCAAGTACCAAGCACACCTGCATTTCTACAGGGCCTGGATAACACTTCATAGCCACACCAAACCTAACCCTACTCCAAGGGCCAGAAGTTCTAACACTCCAGAGGTCCAGGGGCTAGCCTCAGCTACAAAAACTAACCCTAGATCCTACTCTCTATCAAAAAGATTTTGGATTGTGAAAAAAAATATTAAAATATTTTAAAACTCAGTCTTACATCAGGAACAGTGAGTGGTGTCAAAATAACATTACTCATTTGGTTTGGATAACCTCAAAATGAGAAACTATTAACAAAATATAGGAGGACAAAAGTATGAGACTAATTCTGAATTGAAAAAATGCATGAGAAATTATCAGTAACAAATGTCATACCACCTTATAGAGATGATTCCACAGCATGGGGCCAAAGTGAGTCTCAATGAAAATTAGCCCACTGAAGATAAGCTCATCATCATAGATTACAAACAGGTGAGGGGAAAAAAACATCCTGAGGGAATACACCAACGAGAATGACTTTCACCCCGGGAACTATAAACAATAGAACAATGTGAAAGATAATTTTAAAATGGCTACCCAAGTAAACCAAATTTTACACGATAAAGGATGGAATAGAGATCATATCAATGAAGTATCTGTAACAATGGCTATAATCTGAAAATCTGGCAATACCAAATGTGTGATAAAATACAGAACAACAAGATTCTCCTTCATTGTTCAGAGATAGGAGCTGGTCCTTATCACACTACCTAACAACTGCATGGAATATTTGCTATCTACATTACACATAGGAAAACCAAACACCAATAATCCTTCCTATAATAGGCAAAGGCCATAAGCCAGGCAAAAAGCCCAGTCCCATAAACACTGAGCAAGTATTTCTAGAATTTTAATTTATTCTACAGCTTTATCAGGCTCAGATTTTGTATTAGTCCATTCTCATGCTGCTATGAAGAAACACCTTAGACTGCAAAATTTATAAAGAAAAGAGGTTTAATTGACTCACCGTTTTGCATGGCTGGGGAGACCTCAGGAAACTTACAATCATGGCGGAACTCACCTCTTCACAGGCTGGCAGGAGAAAGAATGAGAGGTGAGTGAAGCAGGAAACCCCTTACAAAACCATTAGATCGTTTGAGTACTTAATTATCTCCACCTGGTCCTGCCCTTGACATGTGGGGATTGTTACAATTCAATTTGTATTGATTGGATGATTTGGATGGAGACACACAGCCAAACCATATCAGATTTTAAACAAAAGCAACTAAACTTCACTTTCCAAGTTTTGTTTCTTTTATTAATCTTTTAGGGAAAACTAAAATTCAACACAGATAAGCACCCTGCAGTCTAGGACAGGTACTTGAGATAACACAACAGCTAGAAAGTAAGATAAAAAATTCTAGAAAAGAGAGTAGGGGAGGGGGACCACAAATTCTGTGGGTGAGCTGCCATATCTCTGCCTGGCCCCTGGGGCAAGCAGGCCATCAACAGTAAAAAATCGTCTCTGTAAAATTAGCAGTAAAAATTAGCAGTAGTCCTCCTTAGGTAAAACAAGCTACAAATACACAAAACAGAGAACACTAGACTAAACACTCTCCATAGAAATATTTTCAAAACAATAGCAAAATTACTACAAATACAAAGAAACAGGAAAATGCAGCCTGTTGCCAATAGAAAATGTCAATGGAGGAGGTGGACCTGAGAAAACGCAAATATTGCAATGCCACAGAAGAATTTTAAAATCTGTATTTTAACTGTACTCAAGAAAATAAGGGTAAAAATATTTATTGAATGAACAAATAGAAAATATCAGCTGAATAAGGAAAAACATACGAAAAATGGAAATTCTATAATTTAAAAATATGTAAATTAAAAATTGCACGAGGTAGACACACACAATTATGGAAACTAATAACTATGCTGTTATAATACTGAAGTTGCTGGGTAGGCTGTGTCTGATTTGGGTAGGATAGAGGTAAAACATCTTTTTGTGAGGAAGCGGGTAGAGAGATGAGTTGGAGGGATTAGTATGTTGTAGGAAGGAAACAATGTGTCTTACTGAAGGAAATAGCATTTTGCCCACTAATAAAAGGAGAGTCAGATATAACTAATTAGGAAAGCAGGGGAAGTGATGGTTATGATTAACAGGATAAAAAGAAAAATATAAAATAACATCTAAATGAATAAGAAAGAAATAAATGACAACTGTATCAAACCCACAAAGTAAAAGAAAAAACACTGAAATAAGTAATACACATAGAAAAAGATATTGGGAATAAAAAATGTATCAGTCTAAATGGACTTAACTTATTAGAAGCCAGAGTCTGTTAGATTTGGTAAAAGATTAAAAATAATTTTGTGAACTATGAACTATCATAAGCTTGTATGATGAAGATGCCACAAGCAATTGCAACAGGAACAGGAATTGACAAAGAGATCTAATTTATTTAAAGAGCTTCTGCACAGCAAAATAAATTATCAACAGAGTAAACAGACAACCTACAGAATGGGAGAAAATTTTTGCAAACTATTCATTTGACAAAGTTCTAATATCCAGCATCTATAAGAAACGTAAACAAATTTAAAGTAATTTTTTACACTAAAAAGTGTGTAAAGTACATGAAGAGACACTTTTCAAAACATACATGTAAGCAACAAGCATATGGAAAAAAGCTCTACATCATGATCATTAGAGAAACGCAAATCAGAACTGCAGTGGGATCCCATCTCACATCAGTCAAAATGGTCAAAAATAACAGATACTAGTGAGGTTGTGGAGAAAACGGAATGGTGATATACTGTTGGTTGGATTTTAAATCAGTCCAACCATTGTGGAGAGAGTGTGGCTATTTCCCTAGAGACCTAGAGACAGAAATATCATTTGACCCAGCAATCCCATTACTGGGTATATACCCAAAGGAATAGAAATCTTTCCATTATAAAGACACATGCATATGTAGGTTTACTGCAGCACTATTCACAATAGCAAAGACAGTGAAGCAATCTAAATGCCCATCAATAATAGATTGGATCAAGAAAATGTGGTACACATAATACCATGGAAAACTATGTAGGCATACAAAAGATGAGATTATGTCTTTGCAGGGACATGCATGGAGCTGGAGACCATTATTCTTAGCAAACCAACACAGAAACAGAAAACTAAATATCTCATGTTCTCACTTATAAATGGAAGCTAAAAGATGAGAACACATAGACACACAGAGTGAACAACACATACTGGGGCCTATCGAAGGGTGAAGGGTGGGAGGAAGGAGAGGATCAGAAAAAATAACTGATGAGTACCAGGTTTAATATCTGGGTGACAAAATAATCTGTACAGCAACCCACCATGATACAAGTTTACCTGTGTAACAAACCTGCACATATAACCCTGAACTTAAAAGTTTTAAAAAAAGAAATATTAAAAAAGAAAAAAAAAATAAGCAGGTTGACACAACAGATGAATTGTAATTTCTTTTTTTATTTTTTGGGCAGTGGGCATTTAGGTTGCCCCAATGGATGACTCCCATAAAGAATACTGCAATAAATGTCTTTTTACAATTCCTGATAACCTGGTGATGATTTCTCTGGGGTTACATTTGTCAGATGAAATACATGATACCCAGTTAAATTTAAATTTTAGATTTAAAAAAACAGGTTTTCAGTATAAGTATGTCCCAAATATTGCATGGGGCATTCTTACACTAAAACATTATTTTTTGCTTATCCATAATTCAAATTTCAATAGGTGTTCTGGATTTTATTTGCTACATCTGGAAGCCCTTTCTAGGGTATATACCTAGGATTGGGTAGGCAGTTTCAGAGTTTGTTTAATCTTAATTTTATGAGGCACTGATAGACTTCATGTTCAAAATCCCACCACGAATGCGTTAAGATTGATATTTTCCTCACAGTTTGGCGAGCACATGATATTCACTAACTTTATAAGTTTTGCAAAACAATATAAAGTATCAAACTGCTTCTTTAATTTGCATTTCATTCCTTACTAGAAAGGTTGAGATTTTCTCCATGCATGACTTTAAGCCAATGATATTTTTCCTGGTGTGAACCACTTGTTTGTATGTTTAAGGAAAATGCTTTCTCTATTTTACACAGATCATAGAAATCCATTCTTTTTAGTGAGAAGTAGGAGAAATGTTTTTGATAACCAACTTTTGGGGAGTCATATTCTTTATTTCATCCTTGGCAAAGGGCAACTCAAGCAGCTTTCTGACCATGTCTAAGTTTCTGAGATGTGTCATGTCAACAGCTCCTAGAAAAGTATCTGATGCATAGCAAGCCCTCAAAAATATTTGTTGAAATAAACAAATGTATAATTGAGCATATATTTTTAAAGATGTCAAATTGTAGATTTTTTTCATACTGGTATGGAATCTAGTTCCTGATTAGAACCATAAAGTTCTCAGAATTGGGATAGAAATCCGGGTAAATCTCACAATCAGTTAGAGAAACAAGAGGGATAAATCCATAGTATATGCAGATGCCTGACTATTCAATTTGATATGGTTTGTCTGTGCGCCACCCAAATCTCATCTTGAACTGTAGTTCCCATAATCCCCATGTGTTGTGGGACAGACCCTGTGGGAGGTAATTTAATCATGGGGGCGGTTACCTTCATGCTCCTTTCATGATCGTGAGTTCTCACGAGATCTGATGGTTTTATAAGGGTCTTTTCCGCCCTTTTGCTTGGCACTTCTCTCTCCTGCTGCCATGTGAAGAAGGACGTGTTTGCTTCCCTTTCTGCCAGATTGTAAGTTTCCTGAGGCCTCCCCAGCCACGCTGAAGTGTGAGTAAATTGAACGTTTTTCCTTTGTAAATTACCCAGTCTCAGGTATGTCTTTATTAGCAGCGTGAGAACAGACGAATGCACCATCTATTTTGCTTGTAGTTCTCACAAATTCCTATCAACAATTCAGGAAAAGTCCTAGCACTTTGGGAGGCCAAGGAGGGTGGATTGCCTGAGCTCAAGAGTTTGAGATCACCCTGGGCAACATGGTGAAAACCCATCTCTACAAAACTGCAAAGTTAGCCAGGTGTAGTGGTGGGTGCCTGTAGTCTCCCAGGTTCTCAGGGGGCTGAGGCATGAGAATTGCTTGAACGTGGCAGGCAGAGGTTGCAGTGAGCCAAGATCGCACCTCTGCACTCTAGCCTGGGTAACAGAGTGAGATTCTGTCTTGAAAAAAAAAAAACAAAAAATTCAGGAACAATCCTCCTGTGTTCATCTTAGCCTGAACAAAGCACTAGATTGTTTTTGATGTTTACTTTGTGTGCGTGTGTGCATGTAATAAACTAACAATACTAAATAGAGCCAATAATTTTTATTTAATTTTAAGTGTAAAAGTTTTACTGAATCATGTCTCACTCTGACAACCAAACAGATGGCCAAGGCACTCTTTATTCCAGTTTGTTCTTTGTGTTTTGGCACTCGCTGTTTCAGAACATTTATTCTCCTAAGAGCACCAGGAAGCTACTTCTTCCTTGTTCATTCTGTATCAGCAAACTCATATCTCATTTTATCTCACCTTATGCTGTTAGAATAGAAGCAACTATTGGCATTTTGGCTTTTTGATACCTTTCTACGTAGTTCTATCACATGTTTGAGGGAAATCATAAAGCAAAAGTAAGCCTCTTTTTGTTCAGAAGAAATTATACATATGTTTACTATCTATTAATCTATATTTAATACCTATAGCTTTAACAGATATTAATCAAAAACAACCCACAGTTATATGTTTTCTTATATTTATATAAATATAGTGAGCATCTCCATATGTATTTTTATTATATATCTTATCAATAATTATCATAGTGTCAATTAGTTACCATATTCAAATTGTGCCAAAGAAAATATCCAATATGCATAAGAATTATTTACTGTTATTGTGTTTTTTGCCAATTTAAAGAGTAATTATTTATATTAAAAGTAAAAATTTCTTTCTTACTTTTAGAGAAAGGAAAATACCAGAATCTATAGCCACCTGGAATTGCATCAACTATTTTACATAATGCTGTTTAGTTTTCAGTTTACTCAAAATTTTTCTATAATTTTATCTTTTGTAGTATCCCTTCTAGGTAAAGCCCATATTAAGAATATGCTTTCAGGCTGGGCATGATGGCTTACATCTGTAATCTCAGCTCTTTGGGGGATCAAGGCTGGCAGATTGCTTGAGACAAGGAGTTTGAGACCAGCCTGGGCAAAATGGTGAAACCTTGTGTCTACCCTCCCTCACAAAATTACAAAAATTAGCCAGGCATGATGGTGCATGCCCTTAGTCCCAGGTACTTGGGAGGCTAAGGTGGGAGGATCACTTGAGCCTGGGAGGTGGAGGTTGCAGTGACCTGTGACCACACTACTACTGCACTCAAGCCTGGGCTACAGAGAGAGAACTTGTCTCAAAAAATATATAAATAAATAGAAAGAAAAAAGAAAGAAAAAAACAAGAAAAAAAGAGTGCTTTTATTTGTGAAAGTGATGTGATAGGTGCATTTTTAGTTAAGAATTATTGTAAATTTTATGTTCACTGGTGGTGTTTATGATGAGTAACCAACAATGTCTTATGAATATACTTTTCAAAGACTAAATTAAAGTCATAGTTAATAAAATTTGCAATGTAGTATGCAAATTGGTCTGTACAGGGATGAAAACTATGATTGTGGCTCCTTTAGCAACCTGTCCTAACCTATCACCCAGAATATTTGGCTAAACATCTGTTAAATAGAAAACTTGCTTAACTGTCAAACAACAGAATCTTTGTCTACACGCTTTGCTAGTTAAATCATGTGTTTTAATGCAGGATCCATTGATGCTGCATGCTAGCAGATAAATGCCCTTATGATTCTCAAGGTATATAATAAACAAATTCTAAGCGTAAGAGATAGTAATAAAAATTACCTATCTAAAAATTGCTTAGATATGTATAGATTTTATTTTTGAAAATAAATACACACAGTCTTGAATGATCATCAGCAAAGTGCATCCTTGTGACTTATTGTTGCTGTGATTGAATATACATTCAGTATGGCTTACCCAGTCCTCAGTCCGTAAATCATGCCATAAAATAGCCCTAAAGGGAGCCATCTGAGTCTCCTCAGTTTTTCATTTTTCTATCATACTCAACTATTTCTAGCCTTAGGTGGTTTCCTTGTCAAGAAAATCAGGATGGTGTTTTATTAGTCTGTTCTGGTGCCTACAAGTGTTATTTTATCTTTTATGCTCTGTGCATTTCCTTTAGGGTGAATGATGCAATTTAGTAGAGGAAATATGGGGAAATAACTTAATTTATTTGTAAACTACTTTTGAAGCATGGGAGAAAAATCAGTTGTGTTCCCTTTTGGAGTCTTGTATACGGTAATACTACAGTCTCTTTATTTACTTAGTCTTCCAATTTTAGAAACCTCTTGTTTGTCTTGATATTTTTTTCTTTCTTATAAATATAAATTCGTATGAGAGGACCTATTGAGAATTTAGAAATTCTATCATCCATATTTGGAATTTAGACTCACAAGCATCAGTGTGACTTTCTGGAAACAATTCATATCTTCAAGGACATAGGTAGAACTAGAATTTACGCCTTATTATTCTCTACCCAGTGTTTCTTATAATAGATTTCTTTGATGTTCTTCTATCAAGCTAGTGTAGGCTGAATGCTGGTGTTGCCACAAAATTCATATGTTGGAAACTCATGTCCAATATTACGAAAAGCTGGAACATTTAGGGGATGATTCAGTCATGAGTGTTCTACTCCCATGAATGAAATTTATGTACTTATAAAAGAGGTTTAAGGGAGCCTCTTAATCCCTTCTGCCATGTGTGGAAACAGATAAAATGCTACCTAGAAGGAACTGGTCCTCACCAGATACCAAATCTGCTGGCACCTTGATCTTGGACTTCCCGGCCTCTAGAACTGTGAGAAACAAATTTCTGTTGTTTATACATTTCCCAGTCTATGGCATTTTGTTATAACAGCAGTAACTGACTAAGACACAAGTGGACTCAATACTCCCTTGACTGTCTCTAAAGTTATTAATAGGATAATAATATGGCAAGGCTTTTGAAATGCTATAGTAAGTATACTATTGGATCCCCTCCAAAAATGCCCATACCTTAATCCCCCAAACCTGTGAATATGTTATATTACATGACAATGGGAAATTAAGGTTTTAAACAGGATTAGTATTTGTAATCAGAGGACTTTAAAATAAGAATATCCTGAATTATACAGGTGAGCCCAATATTAGCACAGGGGTCTTTACATTGTGGAAGAGACAGGTAGGAGGTTAATGCCAAAGAGATTTAAAGATATTACATTGCTGGCTTTGAAGAGGAGGAAAGGACCACATGACAAAGAAAATGTGAGGCCTCTGGGAGCTGGAAAAGACAAGGAAACAGACCATCCCCTAAAGCCTCAGAAAAAGAACATAATCCTGCTGACACCTGTGTTTTAGCCCAGAGATACCCATCTGACCTCCAGAACTGCAAGACGAAATACCTGCATTGTTTTAAGCCGCTAAATTTATGGTAATATGTTACATCAGCAATGGGAAACTAATACACTTAGGAGAAGAAAAGGTAAATTCATTTCCAAACCCTCAAGCCCATATGCATCATTTGCTCTGAAGAACTGTAGCCATCTTACCTCCTCAGAGGCATAACAAGCATAATTGTAAGTTCTAACAGGTACCACACACGGCCCTGATATTATCTCGCTATCATGGGTCATGAGGTTCCAAGGGCTTGACAAAGACAAAAGTCCTTATACAGTATATTAGAGTTCTCCAGAGAATCAGAACCAATATTGTGTATGTGTGTACATAAGTTTGTGTATACATATATTCTCACAATAAATATTATATATTAATAAATATATATATATATGAGAGAGAGAGAGAGAAAGAGAGAGATACATTTATTAAAGAGAGAAATACATAATACATTTATTATGGGAATTGGCTCACATGATCATAGAGTTGAGAAGACTTAGTATCTGTTGTCAGCAAGCTGGAGACCCAGGAAGGCCACCAACTGGTGGTATCATTCAGTCTGAGTTCAAAGGCCTGACGTGGAGAGAGGTGGGGTATGATGGTGTCAGTCCTGGATCAAGCCCGAAGGCAGGAAAAAATGGAGTTCTCATCTCAGACATATACAGAAAGGGAAAATTAACCCTTCCTCTCTGCTCTTTTGTTCTATTCAGGCTGTCAATGGATTGGATGACGCCCACACACATTTTCTGAGGTGGACCTTCTTTAATAGGTCTATTGATCTAAAAACTAATCTCTTTTGAAAACATCCTCACAGAAACACATAGAAATAAATGTTTTTCCAACCACCCAAGCATCCCTTAGCCAAGTAAGCTGACATTTAAAATTAACCATCGCATTTGTTTAAAGTAAGACAAAATGAATATATATGGTTATAATCTTCACACACACATGCCTTTGTTGTATATTTTTCCTGATAATACATATAGTTCGAAATACATTCGCAATTTGGAAAAAGAAAAAGTTTTTCTGTAATCAAATCCAATGAAATAGCTATCATTAAGGGTTTTTCTTCTCTTCTTTCATCTATTTATTTCCTGTGAGTCAGATTTATTTTTCTGCCTGTCAAGTGATAATTTGTTCAGATCTGTTCCTTATATTTTTCACTTTCCAGCATCATAGATATAAGTGTATTTGCAAAGTCTTTGGAACAAGTATTTTAATACTAAGAACTACTATTTTAATACTAAGATTATTGCTTTAATACTAAAAACACTAAGGGGTTATTTACTGTATCTATTTACCCTATAAGTTCCAAGAATAGAGTAAAATAACATATTTCCACTCCCAAGATAAATAAAAGTAACATATGTCATCATGACATAGCTTATAGAATTTTGCATATGAATGTTAATATATTGCTTACTTAGAGAACTGGGCTGTGAACTTCCAGTAAGCTATTAAATTAGCTTTCTGACACAAATTAAATTCAGAGAAAGCTTACAATGAAAAAAACATGAAAGTCATAAGCATAAATAAAAAAATATATTGAAAAATGTGTGTTTCACAGAAGAATTTTCTTAGAAATGGCCTTGTAATTTCCCATGTTCTTCAAAATAAATCTTAAAATTAACCATATAACCATATATAAAATGAAGTTCTGTAAGTCATGCAAATATAAACATTTTCTATGACAGGATTAAGAAATCCCTCCGTGATAGATTCATAAAAATGAATGTTTTTTTTATCATAACTTTCTTACATTATTTGTTATAAATTATATAGTGAATTATTTTTTATTAGCTCACAAATAGATTTAAAGAGCAAAACATGCAGATTTGCTTTTGTTGTGTACAATATTTTCTTCAATAGAGACTAGATAGATTCCTATGTTGGTATAATTTTCTTTAAAGCTAAAATTTTCTAGGCATTTGCATACCCATACAAATTAGAGCATATATCCTTTTAATCATGATAAGCAGGCAAGACAATGAAAATAAAAAGTAAAGAATGCAGAACACTTAATTACGTGAAAATACTCAGTGTGATATTATGGGTCTAATTTTATACTGCTTTTGGGAAAAAAAAATTCTCAACTGCTGTAAATTATTTTAAGCAAATCTATGACATTATTGATAACACATTGGATAATTAAGTACTTTCACTTTCACCAAAGAATACATATTCTATTCACATGTATTTGTTAATTTTTCTAATAAAATATTCCAAATATCAAAGTCAATTGAGTTAGTTATCACCATTTTTCTGTATTTTACCATGCCATTGTAGTTGAATATATTAAATGAACTATAAGTCAAGGTTTAAAGTATTGTTTTTCAGATTTTCCCATAAAATGTAACAGATGTTTTCTCAGTCAGATTTATATATTTTCAGAAGCTAGATCATTAATAAGAATTCTCTCCCATTATAAAATACCTTCTCACATTACATTGAAAATTATAGACATTTTGAAATAATATTTGAAGTTAGGAATGTATTCTATAGTCCTACAATGAAATTATTTCCAAAACTTACCTAATTATATATGTGAGGAAATAAACTTATAAAAATTGAGAGACTTGCTTCATAACAGCAAAGTCAATAAATACAGCTACCCACCTATTCTTATGGTGTTATTCTCACATAATGGGAATTTAGCCTAACTGCATTGAACAAGTAAATTCTTGAAAAAATGGGAATTTGGAATTCAGTTTTGACACAAACTAACTATAAATTTTTGACTATAGGTTTGTTTGTTTGTTTGTTTGTTTTGCGATGGAGTCTCACTCTGTCACCCAGGCTGGAGTGCAGTGGTGCAATCTTGGCTCACTGCAAGCTCTGCCTCCTAGGTTCAGGCAATTCTCCTGCCTCAGCCTCCCAAGTAGCTGGGACTACAGGCGCGTGCCACCATGCCCCACTAAGTTTTGTATTTTTAGTAGAGACAGGGTTTTGTCATGTTGGCCAGACTGGTCTCGATCTCTTGAACTCGTGATCCACCCGCCTCGGCCTCCCAAAGTCCTGGGATTACAGGCATAAGCCACTGCGCCTGGCCTGACTATAGATTTTTAACAAAAATATTATCTGAACTCAATTTTATACCCTGATAAAATGCTAACATGAGACTCATAGGAATATTTTTGTGGTATATAGTTACAGTAAAAATATTCTTTACAGTAGAGTAAAAAAGTACATATAATAAGACATAATCAAAAGTGACTCAATTTGAATAGACAATTAACTCAAAGAAACATTTTAAAATATTTAAGAATTAAACTAAAAATACCAGGGCTAGACTCTGACTACTGAGAGCTACAAACCTTCTAAAGCAAACACTATCTATATTTTGTAAACAGTCCAGCATTGAAAATGTTGGATAATTTCATAAATCATTTATGAGGCTGGGATAACTCTCATACCAAAACCAACAATGATGAAATTTTAAAAAGTTATTTCAAAGGGGTGATGTCAGTTATTAAAATTATATTCATAGTGCATACAAGATATATGATACTATTATGGATAGATACACAGATAAGTAAATAGATATGGATCTTTTAATTCTGTTATATGCATTATTGAATATTATTTATAAATTCACATTGATGTTTAAATTATTTTCATCTCCCAGAAAAATTTATGCTGTTTGTTTCTTAAAAACTTTATTTGCTGCTTTACTGTTTTCAAATGTCAAAGTTACTATTGCTGTCATCATAAGCAACAGATTAAAATATTTTAAAGCTATTATTTTGAAATTTTATTCCTACACTATACTAAGGCTTGATTATGTAAATTAATCTAATTTTAGTTATATCTAATTGAGTACATCTAATTAATTACATCTGATTAAAATTTAACAATAACAGTAATTAAAAACAATAAAATCAACATTAGAAAATTATCACATGACAAAGAAATGCCAAATATTCACCATAGTGCAATGATTTAATCTAACAATCACAATATAAATTGCCATGGGAAGATTTCATTAGGAGTTTAAATAGAAAAATAGGTGTGAGTGGCAGAAAATATGTTTATCTGTGAGTGTGATTAATTTCCCTCCAGCCTTCGCTTTATTAAAAATATGGGTACATTTAATTTTTAAGAAATTTTTTATCAAACATAGCCAAATGAATATTCCACTTTATCCTTTTCACACATAAACCAATGTGTGACAAAATTTATATAAAATAACAAACACAAAAGACAATTTCTCAGCAATGCTCAACAACTTTCTTTTAAATTAATATTTGGCTGGGCATGGTGGCTCACACTCTTAATTCCAGCAATTTGGGAGGCTAAGGTGGGCATATCACCTGAGGTCAGGAGTTCAAGACCAACCTGGCCAACACGGCGAAACCTCGTTTCCACTAAAAATACAAAAATTAGCCAGGTGTGATAGTGCATGCCTGTAATCCCAGCTACTCGGGAGACTTAGGCAGGAGAGTTGCTTGAACATGGGAGGCCGAGGTTGCAGTAAGCCAAGATTGTGCCATTGCCCTCCAGCCTGTGCGACATGAGACTCCATCTCAAAAACAAAAAATTAATTAATTAATTAATATTTGCAATGCCCAACAGCAATTGCATTGTAGGAAGTTCAACACAAATAGCTGATTTTTCCATCGTATTTTCAAAAGATGCATTCGGTTATTTGAAAGCAATAATTTAAGAGTCAAGATACAAAGGCAAAAAGATCAAATGAGAGATGAAAAAATTTAGGAACAAAGTTTAAAATATTTACTTAATTGGCATACATGTACAGAAGAAGCACGTGACCCTGACAGAGAATTCATATTCTTTTAAGAACACATGTAATTTATATGAAAGACCAGAGATAAGGCCATAAAGCAATAGATTTCAAAAATTGTATCAGATAAAAATACTCCCTCTGTCTAAATGAGAAATAAATTGGAAATCAATAACAGAAAGATAACTTTAAAACTTCATTTAAACATACAGTTCTAAATAACTGATATGGAAAATCAATAAAAATTAGGAAATAGAATTTAAAAACTAAAACCAAAAAATATATTTTTCTCCTTAATGAGGTATGTTTTTTATATTCCTGTTATGTTTATTCTGTTTTATAGTGTTTAATTGCTTGAAATTATTTTCATTTAGCTTATGGATTTTATTCATTTATCACTTTAATATTCTACTCCAAAAATCTAGAACTGTGTGGGGTTTGAGATTGAAATAGATTGTTATATATTTACTGCTATGCTGCCAGTAAAAAGTGGTAATACCAAAACTCATACACCAGTAGGCATCTGTTGTTTTTATTTAGTATTTGTTGGTAACAGAAATCATATTTCCTTTGGGGAACTACATATTCTTAGAATTTATTGTTTGGAAGAAATTGGCACTACTCATTCTCTAAAACATGGGCTGCTTTAACCCATTTATTGGTTTAATAAATTTTAACCAATTTATTTCCTTATCAATAATAAGTGAACAAGGATAAGCATGTGTCCAAATCTTTGCAAATAACTACTAAACTTGGGACATTTAGTGGAAGTGCTGTAAATGAGAGGCCATTTTTCCCCAGGGGTTGATAATCTCTTTCTGTGTATCCCAACGTGCCACTAACCACCTTGTCTTCATAAATGGAGAGGCTCTGAGATGGCAGCCAAGATCTACATTTTAAGTTTCAATATCATGAGCCAATTCATTTTCTATTATGCCTAAATAATTTAGAATTATTTAAAAAATATTTACAACTAATGTTTTTATTGTTTTTATTTTTTTATTTTATTATTATTATTTATTATTATACTTTAAGTTCTAGGGTACATGTGCATAACGTGCAGGTTTGTTACATACGTATACTTGTGCCATGTTGGTGTGCTGCATCCATCAACTCGGATGATTATAAATCACATGCTACTAAAATAAAATGGAATACCCACAGGTCCCTAATCTCATAAGTTTTTTATTATGCCATGAAATTCCATACGGTTGTGTATCCTGAGGAAGTTCTACAATCATTTTATATCTTCTTTTGTGAAAAGTAAAATTCAATATTTTTGATACTTTCATTAACTAAAGTTTTATTGAGAAGTTCGAATTCATACTACAGTATTTACTTCCTTCAGAAACACATCTAAGAGAATTAATATTACACTTTGCTTTTTTAGGAATGTTTTCTTAATCCAGAAGGATATATGCGAAGTGCTTAAATGAGCACATGTCAATCATTCACCCTGAGCAATCTGAAATGACACCAAAGTACTTGAAATGAAAGAGTTTCATTACAAATTCTGGTAATGAAATGCAGTAGAACTCTTTTGGTTTATTAACAGAGATTTAGTATATTAAACCATAGCTACTAAATTAAAAATATAGTGGCATGTGATAGTTACTAAGTTAATGGAATCAACTCTAGGATTAAATTTTGGAAAGAAAAATTATTGGCTATGCCCTGCATACATAAACACTTAAAAGCTCCTAGACAGGTAAAGGTAGCTTAGTGTGTCTTGCCCTCTTACCTGGTTTTCTACCTTCAAATTATTTAAGAAGAGAATTTGAAAGTAGAGTGAGGCATCAAAGTAAGCAGTTATAGGCCTAGGACTAGAGAGCATTCACTTTTCCCCATTCCTTCCCACGGGAGAGAGGAACAGGCACTCTCTGATACATTCGACTGAATTAAAGGGTTTTAACAGAACCCTTCAGAAAAAGACCAGTGTTGTTGCAAGGAGAGATGGGCATCTATATGCCTGGATGGATGCCTGATTCATGCCTGGATAACTTTGAAACTACCCAAGATGATGAGGCAGAGCACTGACCTCTTTAAGCACAGACCAAGCATCGACAGTTGTGGAAGTAACCAGACATGAGTTTCCTGGGGACTAGATGAATGAACACTGAAGCAGATTACCAGGCTTGAAGCATTTTGTGGGACTCTGCCTAATAAGGCTTCTTGAGAGGCTAAAAAGTAAAATATGGTGGGATAGACACCTGCTGAAAGGAGTTGGTAGCTTAAAGTATTAGAGTATACTTCTTATGTCTGCAACCTATGCCATGGGGAGTTCCTACAGGGACACTGAAGAACACACATATGCATCCCACAATGGAACAAGAACTTGTGAGCCTGCCATCATGGAAGATATGCTGAAAGTTTAGTGTTATCCAAGAAAGAACTACACTGTACCAGCTAGGGAAGAGAGATTTTTTATTTTACTGTAATCCTGTATTCCCATTACACAAGCACTAGGGCTATGTGGTGTGGGTGGGGCAGAGGAATAAAAAGTGAAATAGAAAGAAAATCTTAAATCATTCATCACACTCTCTTCCTAATTATGAGTCTAGGGTCACATATTAGCCTTGAGAAATGAGAGAAAGGAGGGAGGGAGTCAGCTTATAATCAGTGAAAGAAGGGAAGAATTAAATTGATCTGATTTTAAAATTTTGCATTGAAGTTCACCTGAGAATGAGACTGTATTTATAGATAAAAGTGACTTGAAGGGTAAGGGTAGGGAAGAGAAGTCTGACAAAACATTTGCATAATCAATATAGTAGTTGAACTTATGCATTTTGGCCCTAGTTTAAAAAAATCATTTATGCTGTTAATAAAAATCACTATATAACAACCTGAAGATTTTGATTCATTATGAAGTGAGCTCAAAAATCTGTATTTTTTAAAGCTTATATGATAGAATATATGTATCTTAAGTATGAAATCAGTATCTTGATTAATGGGAAAGCACTAGAAAGTTCTCCGCTGAAGTCATGAAAAGAACAAGTCAACAATCATTTCTAACGTTGTCATGGGTGAGAGATAAAGATAAAACTTACAAACATTGGAATGTAGAACTATCAATATTTATACATGATAATGCTGTACACCTGAAAAATCTGAGAGAATCAACCAAAAAAATTACAAATAATAAGAGAATTCAGTAAGATTTATGAGCACAAACTGGTTTACAGAAATGATTACTTATTTAAATTCAGGGGAAAAAAACACATTAGAAGATACTACGTATAAAAGCACCCAACTGGTACTAGCAGGAACATGAAAGACCTCAATAGTTGGTAACAAACTTAGGAAGAAATGTGAAAAAGTAAATATGAAGAAAGGACTACTGATAGATACAAAAGAAGTCTTCAATGGGAAACCTCAACATCAGGTAATTCTACCTAAAAATCTAATAATCTATAAATTTAAGGTAATTCCAATAATAGTGCCAAGAATGTTATCTTACTTTTTTTTTTTTTTTTTTTTTTTTTTTTTTTTTTGTGGAGACAGTCTTGCTCTGCCACCCAGACTGGAGTTCCATGGTGTGATCTCGGCCCACTGCAACCTCCGCCTCCCGGGTTCAAGCGGTTATCCTGCCTCAGCCTCCCTAGTAGTTGGGATTATGGGCACCCACCACGATATCCAGCTAATTTTTTGTATTTTTGGTAGAGATGGGGTTTTGCCATGTTGGCCAGATTGGTCTCAAACTCCTGACCTCAAGTGATCCACCTGCCTCGGCCTCCCAAAGTGTTGGGATTACAGGTGTGAGGCACCATGCCCAGCCTAATTATACTTTTTTAAAATGTGTAAAAAAATTCATACTAATAGTAATAATAGTATTGTGAATATATCTTGTGAATATAATTGTACAATATTGAGAACAGCTTCATTCTCCGTTATTTAAGGTTTCAAAAATTTGGAATCCATACAATAGAAGAGTTTTAAATTAAAATGATAATATAGATCCCTATTTTTGGCATTTAAAAATGAACGTAATGCTTTTGAGTTATATCTAACATAAAAAGTATATTCCCTTTATGTAAAATTGTAGAAACCTATCTGGCACAATATTCACAATGTCAGCAAAAATTATTTCTCTATGCAAAGTTTTTTGTTTTATTAATCTTATATTTTTCAGCATTATTTGAATTTCTGCAATAAGCTTATATTACATTTACAATAAAAATAAAACCATTTTTAAGTTTTTTACGTATGAAAAGGAATATGGTGGTAAAAGATAAATTAGGCAAATGCTCCAAAAGAAAAAAAAAACAGAAAAGCAATTTAAATGGATAAAATAGGACTAAAGTTTCTAAAACATTAAAGGGAGTATTAAAAAACATTGCATGCTGGCCGGGCACAGTGGCTCAAGCCTGTAATCCCAGAACTTTGGGAGGCCAAGACGGGTGGATCACGAGGTCAGGAGATCGAGACCATCCTGGCTAACATGGTGAAACTCCGTCTCTACTGAAAAAAAAAACAACAAAAAAACCCCCAAAAAACTTGCCAGGCGAGGTGGCGGGCGCCTCCCAGCTACTCGGGAGGCTAAGGCAGGAGAATGGCGTGAACCTGGGAGGCGGAGCTTGCAGTGAGCCGACATCCGGCCACTGCACTCCGGCCTGGGCGACACAGCGAGACTCCGTCTCAAAACATTGCATGTTAAAATAAAATGTAACATTTATGAGGAAGATGGAAATAGTACATTAACTCTTCACTTTATGTGACACCACAATGAAGTTAACATGTGAAAAGAAAAATGAGTTGGAACTATGATGACAAAGGGAAGACTGAAACAACCCAGGAAAAATATTAATAAGGCTAGAGAATGTCCAAACAATATTCGATGCCACATAAAACATATAAGACATAAACCAGTTTTATAAAATTTTGATATATAGTATGTGGTGCTGTGTTTTCTTTAACATTAGTAATAACATCATTGTGCTAAAATAGGTCTTTTATATCTATGGTGTTTAATATGACCTAAATTTGATGAAAGTACATTCCTGCTCCGAAATACCTAGAAGACTCAGAACAAATTGGAAAGCATAATGAAACAAAACAACCAATTGTGGTATCTAAACCTAACTGGACTCTCAAGCCAAGGAATTGATGTTTATTTTAGCTGGAACTCTCTAGCACCTGCCTCAAATACCCTTTCACATATTTCACCAAAGACCAGTAAAATGAATACGTCTCATTTCACAGAGGGATTTGGCTCCATTGAATAAGAAAGACTTCATTTCTGTGAACACCTCTTGTGTATGCCTGTCTATATCCCCATTCATCTTTTCTTCCTTCCCCACTGTTATAAAGAAAAAGATGTATTTCCTTGTCTTTTCACGCTCCCAAATTCTACTACTATCTCTTTAACATACTGCTTCAAAAATTATAATCTCTCTATCATATGATATTTTTTCTCTCCTAACTTTTCCAATCATATTTAAACATGCTCCCACATTTAAAAATAAACTCCTTTAGTACCCTTACTCCTTGGCTTGATTTTTCTCTCTCAGTCAAATGAAAGACTGTCTGCGTTTGTTTATGCCCCAGTTATTTCTCATTTACTCATCTATGCACTGGAGAATAAGATCTTCCCTATCACGCTCAAGAAAACAATAGTATCCTTCTTATTAACTCTAGTAGATTCTGTCCAATCATCTTATTTTATCTCTCTGCAGAATTTGACTCTATTAAAATTCCCTTCTTGAAACATTTACTAAAATATTTACCTACATTCTACCAACTTTCTTTCTGTTAGTGTTTGCTTTTTAATATTTTACAGAAATTCATTTCCTCCTCTCTATTAAATATAGATCTCTCTTGTGGTTTTTACCATTTCCATCTACTTTCAGCATTCTTCCTTGATCCAAAGTACTATCATCTAAAAAAGTTTTAAGAGGAAAATTTTAGTGTTCCAAGGGATTCACACCTACCCAGGAGAAAAATATCCAAAAGATACTCTAAAACCACAAGTGTGCGAAAATATATTACTCAAGTATACATTCCTTAAAAATGCAAGTCTCAGATGTACTTCACCAAGAACAATTTAAAAAGATAGAGGAAGCTATAGCGGAAGACTTTGGTTTTATGTTAGACAGCTGTGGTTGATTACATTATTTATTCAAAGTTATTATTCCCCTCGGCCCATACTTCCCTGTAGGAGAAATGTGTTTTCCCACTGAATTTTGACTTGGCCGTATGACTTCATTTTCCAATTGAAAAATGACTTGACTAACGTACAAACAATCCAAGGAGAAAGTTTACATGCATTTGCACGGTTTGACTCTGCCCTATTACTCTTCATCATGTGAAAAGCATGTACCTAAGAGTGGCAACTCCTTTTGCCGGGGTTCTAGATTGAGAAATTACAAGGAAGTGATCCTTGCTAAGTGCAATTGGGCCAAGACAACTCAGCATAGCTACAGTCAAACAGCTATTACACAACACAAGCAAGAAATAAATGTTTACTGCTGCAAGACACTGCAATATTGGAAATGTTTTCTATCATGGCAGAGACTAATAAAATATTAAAATAGTTAAATATGTAGTTAAAGCTGAATAAGTGTGTTGCTCCAATACAATGCACATTTTTCAAAATGTTATGTATGAAAAGGAATATATGTATAATTCAGTTGTTGAGTGTATAAACCATAATAGGTTTAAAGTTCTCATATATTATCAAATATAAGGAAGTGAGTTAATAATAAAGCATGTTGAATGTTCAATTTCACCTAAAGTATAGCAAAAATATAAATTATTATTAATTTTAAAAATTAGAAAAATACTGCTTAAGATATAGGTAATGATATATAGACAAGAAAAATAAATTATAAATCACTAGAAGATGTTTCTTAAAAAATAAAATATATAGGGTATATTGACAGTTACATAAACCAAAGTACTAGCAAGGATAAAGTATGTTGATAATGATAATAATAACATTTAATGAATTATATAATGGCTAGTTGAGTGTCTAATGTGCACTGAGTATACAATTATGAATTCAATATACATGTTTCCAATACTTATAAACTTGTAAATTAGGTACTATTTTAAGTGACTGTACAATGTTTACGTAAACCTAAAACAAAATGAGTGTTTAAACAAGAAAATGTTGCTTCCATGTATAATGTTTAAAAGAGAAAAACATAAATACTATATAAAATATTGAGAGTAGCAAAATTAACTTTACACTTATAAGGAAATGCAAAAATCTTAAAATGAGAAAAAGACTATAACCCTCCATTAGTAAATTAAATGGGTACATAGTGAAGATTAGGAATCATGAATATGTATTGGTTGGTATTGTAACATAATACACAAAACTGAAATAACTAAAAATATCAAAAGAAAATGATATAAGTGCAATATTGGTAAAGTGATCTTGGTATATAACAGATTTTGAAAATATATCAAAGACCAAAATAAGAATCAGTATATTCAGTATGATTATCACATATGTCATAATTCATACTTTACTGAATATAAACTCATTTTAAATAGCCCTGAAAAATCACAAGTATTGAACAAAAAATAGATTATAAAAATAAACTCTGGACACAGACTGTTTTCATATCTTGGCTATTGTGAATAATGCTGCAGTGGCAATGGGGGGGGTGCCAATATCTCTCTGAGATATCGATTTCATTTCCTTTGGATATATATCCAGAAGCTGGATAATATGATGTTACCCTTTTTTTGGAGAAACTTCAGTACTGTTTTTCATAATAAGTATATCAATTTATATTCCCACCAACAGTGTAGAAGCATTTTCTTTTTGTGATACCTTCACCAACACTTATCTCTTTTTTCATAATAGCCGTACAAAAAGGTATGAGGTGATATCTCATTGTGGGTTTGATTTGAATTTCTCTGATAATTAGTGACATGAGCACACTTTCATACACTTGTTGTCCATTTGTATGTCTCTTCATTTTTGTCCATTTTAAAAATCAGGTTATTTGTTTCATGGCTATTGAGTTGTGCGAGATATATTTTGGATGTTAATCTTCTATCAAATATGTTTTGCAAATATTTTATGCTATTCCAAAGATTGCCTTTGCATTTTGTTGATCATTTCCTTTGCTGTGTAGAAGCATTTGGGTTTGATATAGTCCCATTTGTTTGTTTGTTTAATTAATTAATTAATTAATTGAGATGAAGTTTCGCTCTTATCACCCAGGCTGGAGTGCAATGGTGTGATCTCGGCTCACTGCAACCTCTGCCTCATGGCTTTAAGCAATTATCTTGCCTCAGCCTCCTGAGTAGTTGGGATTACAGGCATCTGCCACCACACCCAGCTAATTTTTGTATTTTTAGTCTGTGCTTTTGCTGTCATGTTAAACAAAATCACTGCCAAGATCAATGTTAAACATGGAGCTTTTCTCTATGAGTTCTTTATGAGTTTTACAGATTCAGACCTTACATTTAAGTCTTTCATTCATTTTAAACTTTGTATATATGACCGGAGTCCAGTTTTATTCTTTTGCATGTGGATATTCAGTTTTTCCAACATCATTTATTGAACAGATTTTTCTGTACCCATTGTGTATTTTGGTATCTTTGTTAAAGATTATTTGACCGTATATGTGTGGCTTTATTTCTGGGCTCTCTATTCTGTTCCATTGGTCTGTGTGTCTGTTTTTAATGTCAGTAGTATGCTATTTTGATTACTATAGCTTTGTTGTATAGTTTGAAATCAAGGTGTATAATGCCTCCAGCTTTGTTCTTTTTTCTCAAAATTGCTTTGACTATTTGAAGTCCTTATATAAATTTTTGTATTTTTTTCTATTTCTGTGAAAAAAAGTCATTGAAATTTTGATAACGATTGCATTGAATCTCTAGATTGCTTTTCATGTGGGCATTTTAACAACATTAATTCTTCCAATCCATGGGAGATCATTTTAATTATTCTTAAATTTCTTTTATCAATGCTTTATAGTTTTCAGTATACAGATCTTTCAACTCCCAGGTTAAATTTATCTCTAAATATTTTATGAATGTGTAAAGAAATTGTGGTATATACTACCACAATTGGTAAATAATATGAATTATTAGCCATAGCAAGGAAGTCCTGCCATTGGTGACAACATGGATGAACCTGGATGACATTATGATAAGAAAAATAAGCCAGATACAAAAAAAGATAAACAGTCTATCACCTAACTTAAAAGGCAGAATCTAAAAAGTCAAATTCATAGAAACAGTGAATAGAATGGTAGTAGCCAGTGGCTAGATGTTAAGGGGACAGGGATGAGAAGGTGTTGGTCAAAGGATACAAATTTTCAGTTTTAAGATGAATAAGTTCTGGAGATCTAATGGACAGCATGGGTGGTGACGAATGTGTTAATCTGATTGTGGTCATCATTACACAATGTATACATACATCAAATCATCATGTTGTACAGTGTGAGCATATTAAATCCTTATTTGTAAATTGAATATTTTGTAAAAAACAAATAAATATAGATCTTAAAACACAAACTCTGAAATGTAGCTATCATATAAACAACACTGACTACAATCTTATGATACCCCAAAAAAGAATAATCAGGTGTCAATATTTAAACCTCAACTCAACTCCTTACCATCTGTAAATGCTAGTGAGTTAAAGAAGATATACAAAGTTCAACTATAGGCAATTTAAAAAATGGTAACACAGAGAATATGACTTATTTCCCTATGTGTATGTATATTAATATTAATATACTAAAAGTATATGTACAAATTATTATGAGCATATATGGGTATATAGATGTAGTATATATGTATGTAAATGTGTATTTATAGCATGTGAGTGTATATACATACACACATAAAAAACTCAGACACACACACATGCATGTTTATGCATGTGTGCATATATAACGTGTATATTATATATGTATAACTATGTGTATATATAATGTACACATTATATATATACATATATACATACACACACACACATATAATTGTTCCATTTATTTTTCGCCAGTCTAGATATTATCTCACTTGGGTAAAATGGTTACTCCTCAGAGAATGGAGTAGACATTCTCTATGGACAGTAGAGAATATGATTACTTTGAAGTCATATGAACTTTCCTTTAAAGATAGGTATGCAAACACTACAGCAAATATCTCTTTCTGAATTTTAGATATTGAATATTATAGGTTATGCACAAAATTATCCAAAAATTTAAAACTTAACTTTAAATGTCTTCTTATTAAGTTAGAAAAAACATACATTGATGTAAGTATTCAGTTGATAAAGGTAGAAAAACAAAATAAAACAAAACTAACATAAGGAAAAAGATAAAAGCAAATACCAGTGAATTAAAACCAGGAAAGTTTAAGAATTGATAAAAATAGAAGTCCAAACATGTTTTTTGAAGAAATATAATAAATAAATATTATCTAGCCTGGAAACTTTAATTGAAGAACCAAAAACAGTAAATGGACATAACTGGAATATTTTAAAGTGACATGTAGGTTAAAAATATAAGAAATGTAGCTACATTGGCCTTTCTGTCTTCTGCCATGTGAGGAGGCAGCAACAAGGTGCCATCTTGGAAGCAGAGTACTTGAGCGCTCACCATATACTTCACTTGCTGCCACCTTGATCTTGGACCTCCTAGCCTCCAAAATGGTGATAAAATAATATTTTAAATAACAAAAAGACATGTAGCCATAGGAAACCATACAATAAATGTGATAATCCAGTTGAAGCAGAAGATAGTTAGAATTAAATGAATGAACAAAATTTTCTCATTAAATACTAAATTCCTGAATAGATCAATATCCTGGGTGGCTTGTTTTAAATGAATAAGGAATTACCTCCAAAAATATTTTGAAACCAAATAATTTTATAGGAAAGTTATTTTCAGCTTTTATAAAATAGCTAATATTCATTTTATATAAATTTTTCTGAAGCATAGAACTTAAACCAATTCATTTTGTGACGGTAGCATATCTTTTATACTTTAATTAGAATGCAAAAGGGTTCAAGAAAAATTACAATCAAGAACATGGAAGAAGAACATAAATTAAATAGAAACATAAATTAGGCCATCTAATAGTGGTTTCAATGAAGTTGGTTCTATATCTAGAGTATAGGACAGTGAATTAAATCTATTAAATTTGATATATCATTAAGTCCTCTTAAAAAGGTATATTTTGTAACTAAAAATGATCAGTATAATTGAGCAAACATTGCTGTTAAGAATTCTTACACAAAATAAGAACTCTTAGAAAAAAATAAAAATGAATATGTTCAAATGCACTAATAAAGGTACTTATCAAACAAAAACAGAATGCATATTCTTCTCAAAGCACATAGAACACTAACCAATATGGATAGCATTCTAAAAAATGTATCATCTGATAATTTTACTCAGGATAATAAGCATACAAACTATTAATTTCTATTAACAAAATTCAACTGTACCTTTAAAATTATCCTGTGAGATATTTCAAATCAGAATTGGTTGATGTTAACTGCATTACTCAGACAAGTTTGGCCTGGAGAAAACTAAAGTGGAATATAAGACAAAAGGGAATTCTGGTTATTGAAACAATAAAAGTGCTTCAGGTTTTCAGGGACGCTGTTCTCCCTGCATCTAAGGTTTTTGAGAAACAAGCGAATAATTGGTAAAGTTGAAAAACTTACTAATATTGAGACTTGGGGCACAATAGGCATGTTTTTATGGCTTATGTATGTTTCTACCAAAATGTTTCAGAGTAAGAAAGATTCTAAATAATATTTTAAATATTTTCTGGTGGTGAAGTGGGAAGAAATACCAAAAGGAAGGAGAGGCGAGAAGAGATTGACAGCCTATTGACTGAACTGCCTGCCACGTGTGCACAGTACTGATAGAACAAGTTAGGAAGTTACCTGAACAGGTAATTCATATGAATGCCACTGTCTTTAGCATTCATAAACAGTCCCTTTACTCCCTAACAGTGCTTCATCTTCTCTTTTCTTGACATTTTTCCTATTTTCTCTTTTCTTGTATTATTTTGCTCTTGACATTTTTAAAGTCATAATTAACAGGAGAAGATAATATGAAAATACTCGAATGACAAGGAAACCAACAACGTTTATTAGCCTCAATTAGTATACATAATATCAATAATTTCACTTTTTGAGTTCTTGAAGTGTGCCACCCACTAACCTGGATGTTTTACATATGTTTCATATTCAATGTCCATAAAAGTTCTTTACAGTTGTATTAGAATTCCCATTTGATCAAGGAAATCGTCATCAAAGGTCCACAAGTAGTCACTGGAGGAGTCAAAATCCTACTATATTGTTCCTTCCATTTCACTCTAATTGTCTCAAAATATCAACTGTCTCCTGACGTGCAGCCTCCATCTTTGTGTACCTCTGAGAGATAACTAAAGAATTCCATATAATGATCATTAATTTGTAACCTATTATTAAGATATTTGGAATGAAAATTTCTAGTAAATTCCTCAGGTATGGAAGTGGAAGAATTCCCTGTGTCTCTGTGGTGGGTCATATTCCCTCCAGCATACGGGTCAGGCTTTTGAAAAGAATTTAGTTAATTAACTCCCTAGACACCTCACACCATCTTAATTTCTCTGTGGACCCAATATTGCATTTGAGAAGAAGCAAGGAGACATGCATTCTTTGTTTGGCTCAATGTCAGATATTTTGATCAGTGTTTAACATCTAAATGTGCAAATAATGTATCTCTGGGTTTATTTACTCAAACTTTGGTTGACTCTCATTGTTATATTTTTAAAGCATATTTTATACCAGGTAATGGGTCATTTCACCAACAGTGACATAGAATTTGTCTTCTCTTAGGACTGGATCTCATACAACCGGGGATCTTATTCAACACATCTAACAATAATTACAGAGAAAAAGGAACAATCAATCAGAACAGATACAAGAGAAGGGTACTGGATGGCTTTTGCTGTGCCAGAAATTCCCCTTAGATTGTAGAGTGGTCCTCAGAATCTCCAGGAAGGAGTCATAGTAGCAGGTAGCACAAAGGACCTTGAGGAGTTGGAAAAGGAATTTTGCACCAAACAGTAGGAAATTATTTCAATAGTTAACAGCTGACAACGGAGACAGTCAGCCCTGCCTTAGCGCTACAGATTCTCCTGACTTACGTGATTGAGTTCCTGTATAGGTCCCGTTGAGAATTATACTGCCCAATCTTAGAAAAAGAAAAAGGCACAGAAAGCTTATTTAAATAATACAGTGTGTTGCTTAACAAGCTGGTACCAATTAATCTTTTTGTGACTGCGTATGGAAAATGTGTTTTTTTCTGCTCCATCAGCTCAGCATGCTAGTAAACCCAAGTATCTCGAACAAACAGTTGACATAAAAGTAAGAGAAATACAGGTGGAAAAAAATTCAGTTGTGGGCTGCATGGAAAGATTACACTAATTTGAGGACAATTGCAAGTAATCCTTCCTTTGCATTTAGAAGCCTCAACTGACACCTCATTTTATAGCTTTTCAAGGTAAATTCTTTTTAAAATCTACTTTAATGAAATTATTCAGATTTTTACATATAAAATCAGTAGAGAAGTAAGATACATTTTAGTATTAAGTCACATTACAAATATTCTGCTTGAGAACAACTAAACTGCCTATAATTTGATTTAAATATAGGATATACAAAAAGATTTAAGATAATTTTTATTACTCCATTCATCCTACATGGTTTCACTCTCTGCATTGTGAATTAAACAACTGAATAATATTCTCTTAAGGAGAATTAAATATAATAGTATTTTATGTCTCGTGAAGTGTAAAATGTGGAGACTTTTTTTAAAAAAAGAAGAAAGAGTGCATAAAAAGTCAAAGAAACCAAAATCTAACTTAATTACTTAAACACAAACAGATATGTCTAGTGCTCAAGGAAGGGATAAAGCTCCATATAATCTTTAAAAAATAGTGATATGCCCAGAAAAGCTCTAGTTTCACTCTGAAATAGCAAAAGATAAATGTGAGTAGGTTAAAAATAGATAAATAAATAAAAATAAATGATAAATTACCGTTTACAACCAAATCTAAAGTTCATTTGCACTTCTGAAAGTATGCAAATTGGAATGGTTAGAATGCTACAATGAAACAGTTATGACCGTGACGGTGCAATTTTTCCAATAATTTACTGTATCTTAAAAATACTGAAATTTCCTATTATCATTTGTTAAATTTATGCCCTTGGAATCTATGAAATTATTTATGGGTTGGCTGACATAGAATAAAACTATTAAATTGAACCACTTAACTGCTTGAAGTTGATCCTATAAGTAATAGGATGTAATTAATAATTAAATTGGTAGTATTGGTTTTATGTGTTTGGCCAAATTATAAACACTTTTGAAGAAATAACGTAAGTTAAAACCTTATACGCCGACATTTCTAGGACAAAAAAAAAAAAAAAAAGAAAGAAAATCTAAGTCTAACATTTGTGAGGTATCACCTCATTGGAGTTGACTATTTTCAGCCTCCCACTGATGAATTCCAAACTGATTTAATATATGCAATATTGGTCAGATCAATGATATCAGATTGTCTTTTACACAATCAAATATTGATGTATTTACAAGTTTAGGAAAGCAAATTCTAAATGTGCTTTATGTTGAAAAAATGCATAGGAGAGTGTATTCTAAGATAGATTCTATGAATTACCAGTTAATAAAATGTTTCAAAATGTCAGTTTTAATAAATGGGTGATTCAGTTTTTCTCAGACATTAAAATGCTTATTGAATGTTGATGGATAGTGCATAGAGACTTCATTTTAAAACATTTTGCTTATCAAATGAATAAAAAAAATTGATAACATGTTGGGCAGTATGGGACAAAAGGTGAACCTTTGCTCACTGTTAGTGGGAGTGCAAGTAGGTACAGCCCCTATGGAAAACAGTATGGAAGTTCCTCAAAAATTTACAAATAGGACTACCATCTGATCCAGCAATCCTGATTTGGGGCATATATCCACAGGAAATAAAATCTGCACTCCAGTGTTCACTGCAGCATTATTCACAGTGGTTAAAATTTGGAATCAACCAAAACATCCCATCAATAGACGAATGAGTAAAGAAAATGTGGCAAATACACAGAATAAAATACTATTCAACGTTTAAAAAGAAGAAAATTCTGACATTTGTGACAACATGGAGGAACCTGGAGAACATTGTCACTGAAGTAAGCCAAGCACAGAAGACAATTATCACTTACATATGGAATCTGAAATAATTGAATTCACACAAGTAGAGAGTACAATGGTGCTTACCGGGGACTAAAGGACAGGAGGTGTATTGGGATGATGTAGATACACAATTTCAGTGAATACAAAAATAGGAAATTTTCAGTGGATACAAAATTTCTATTAGATAGGGGGAATAAGTTCAAGAGATCTATTGCAAAACATTGTGACTATGGTGAATAACAATGTATTATTTTTTTAAATTGCTTAGAGAAAAATGTCTAAGCTTTCTCACCACAAAATCATAAATATGTCAGTAATGCATATGTTAATTGGCTAGATTTAGCCTTTTGATAACATATACATACTTCAAAGTAACATGTTGTACACAATAATACATATAACTTTTGTCATTTTAAAAATAAATCAATATTTTTAAAATGAAAATTAATATATTTTATTTTAGTTATATTTTAGTTATTTTCTATAAAAAGTATCATTTGGAAGTTTTTGGGTCAGGCATGGTGGCTCACACCTGTAATCTCAGCACTTTTCTCAGAATGAAAATAAGCATACAAAATATACAAATTTCTACAATTTAATGCACAATTAAATTTTTTCATGTACAATTGTACATTAAATTTTAATTTACTAAAATTAAATTTTTATTCACGATGTTATCAACAGGTGGTATAACTTTAGTTCTCACCATCACACACCCAAAACTTAGAACATTTCCTTAGACATGAGTGCCTAAAAAATTAACAAAAAGACAGTAAAATATTACGTACATTCTAAATTCAGAAGCATTTGAAAAAACAATGTGACACATGAAACATTTGTATTTACCTTTCTTTTTTTATACATTGCATATTGTCATTCCTCATAACCCTACAGTGAAGCAAAAAATCCAAAGATTGTCTTGCCAATTACGTAAATTGCAGGACAAAGGTAATATTTCATAAGAATTCGCATAAATATGCACATATCCATGCTCTATGAGCATTCTGAGTTGGAATATTCAACTTCTATTTCTACCAGAATCTGACATCACTTCTTCTTATATGCAAAACAAATATTAAGGTCTTGCTAAAATGTACCTATTTGATTTAAGTAGAGAATGGAATGTAAGTGAAAGGCTTTAATATACATTTATAATATTATTGTGAAATAAGTGTCCTGAAAACAAATTCAAACATGGAAAATTTTTCAAAATAATAGACACACATTATCTAAATGACCAGGAATTTTTTTAAAAAATAAAGAGGCTATAAGAAAAATAAGGATAGGTAGGTCCTGAAACCCTGATTTCTTGATGGTTCTTGCCAGTTTTAAGAATCTAGAGTCTTGGGTTTTAGAAGATACTCAAGAAGTAAGGTGGGGAGTTGAAACTGAGACCACTATGTAAACCCAGGACACTGTGAAAGACTATATTTTCAGTGAAAGGTTCACGTTTGCCTAATAGCTGCAAGATAATGAGGAAAATTGTTTGAAAGCTGGGTGGAAAAATTTAACCATGTCTACAGCCAAAGGTTAGCCCTCCTGTGGCTGTTTGGTTTGAACTCCCATTACCTGCAGATCCCAGGACGTACCAAATTTGAAAATTAGCTTAACATGTATTCTGGGTTAATAGGATCAAACATGCAAACAGCAAAGAGAAAACCTGGGCTGGGGAGGAAGAGAAGGGAGGAAAAGAAGCAAAAGCAAACATTCTAATGGGGCAAATGTAAAATCATTTTATTATTGTACCCTTTTATTAATAGCTTCATCATTTAAATAGTGTGGTTCCATTTTTTATGTTTGAATGGTACAGCTTTTAAGTCTCACTTCCCTTTTCTCTCTACCCTACATCTGAGCAAGCTAAGAAAGTCTGTGTGCCCTCTCCTTTGGCACTCATGTGACATTCAAGCCACATACTAGATCCCTCACCCAAGCTCCACCTCTTAAACACCATCAGTACCCCAAGCCTGTCAGGTTTTCTTTCACTCTCAAGACATTTTCAGACCTAGTTGGGAGTCACACTGTTCCCTCCAGAAACACTTATTATGTGAGTGATAAACCTTTTCATACCTTTTGGTGTGTGTGCGGCATTATTAGTCTCAACATCGAATGCAAAGTTTGAGGGGAGTTTCTTCATGAAATCACATGCACTGAAGAAATGAAATATGGCACGTTTTTCATTAACCCATCCTTAGAATTGAATCATATGCATAAATAGTTTAGCCAATCACATACTGTCTGGTGTGCAGGGATGAGAAAGTGTAAATTGTGGGAAACTGATCTTCTCTTAGATTCTGTTTCTGAGGGCCTTCAATAATATGGCATTGTGTCATGTGGAATGCATGTCTAGTGTCTAAAGATACCATTTTTTATTTATACACCACTTCATCATAAATGCTTCATAGAAGGCAGGTCAAAAGAAACAGTTATTTGCATCATTCTTGGAGGAACGACCTACTTGGACGTATTGGAGGGAAATGAAATACTGGCCTCCAATATTATACCTTTCTAAGGCATTTCAAAACACAATTTGGATTATAGAGATTTTCTCTCAAAAGTTCACTCTGTAAACAAACTCTAGATAATACATATTATTAAATATTTTATCATTAATAAAAATCTAGTGTCCTAGGAAATACCATAAGAGAAGATAATCTAATCAAGGTTGCTGGTAAGTTAGATAAAACATGAGACCTTCCTAAGCAAATGACACTTAAGTGGAAACTTGCTTGTTATGTAGGATGAAGTCAGGCATGGTGATTAGATGTAGAGAAAAAAGTAGGAAATTGGGAGGAGAGAACAACACACATGAAGTCTCTCAGGGTGGAAAGTAAGAAACATGTCATGTTAAGAGAAGCAGGAAAAAATGCAAATCAATGTGGCAAAAATATAGGACAAAATTAGAGTGGTGACAGAAGTTACACAATCCATTATGCAGAGCTTTGTATATATATCGTTATTTGTTTGTTTGTTTGTTTGTTTTTGAGACAGAATCTCACTCTGTCGCCCAGGCTGGAGTGCAGCGGTATGATCTGGGCTCACCGCAATCTCTGCCTCCTGGGTTGAAGCAATTCTCCCGTCTCAGCCTCCTGAGTAGCCAGGACTACAGGCTTCTGCCACCACACCCGGCTAATTTTTGTATTTTTTGGTAGAGATAGGGTTTCACCACATTGGTCAGGCTGGTCTCTAACTGCTGACCTCAGGTGATCCACCCGCCTAGGCCTCCCAAAGTGCTGGGATTACAGGCATGAGTCACCACGCCCAGCCTGTATGTTATATTAATCATTTTAAATTTCATCTTACGAGCAATTGGAAGCATTAAGTTTTCTCAAGGCATTTCTGTGGTCAGATTTATATTTACAATAAGTCATAGGAAAAGATGATAGTGACATAGACAAAGGTAGCATAAGAAAACATCAGGAGAAAGCTTTGGTAGGATGTGAGTTAATTAGCTGTGGAAAATGGGAAGAAGGGAGGTATCTGGATAATTTTCATGTTCCTGACATGGACATCCAGGAAAATGAAAAATGTCAAAAATGTTATTACAAAAGAAAATAAGAGTTCAGTTTTGGAACATTAAAAATGTGAGATGCCAATGGAGCATTCAAGTGGAAATGTCAAAAAGCAAGTATCTATACAGATATGGAGTTCAGAAGAGATGGCTGGCCTGGTGATAATTCAAGAATTGTCAAGTTATAGTAAGTTTTTAAAGCTATGGGAAATTGATTTAATCATCTATGAAAAGACAATATGAGAAGAGAGCATAGCCTATGGTATCCCTGAGGAGCTCCAATGCCAATAGTGAAGTGATCTGAACAAGTCTGCACAAGTTTGTGTAAGTTCCCATATTCTCTACTAAAGCCGTACCTGGAATTCACATCTTGAGAATGCTAGATAATGTGTTGCCCGTTTATTAATCAAAGTAAAGCAGACCCAAGAGCTAGATTTGCTGGGTAGAGGTATCAGCAGACTGCACTTTGAAAAGAAGATTCAGTGGGGAAGATGTTAATAATGTGAAATCTGACACCTGAAAGTAGAGGCCACATATCTGTATGGCATGCAGCAGTCAAATTGAAAGTAGAATGCAATGTGTATATTAACTACGAGAGTGTCACCTTCGCATTGTTTCTTAATTTCTGAAAATAGGAAAATTAAGGCAATTTAATTTATCCACATTGCTACATATCTGAACATTTAAATTCAAACTGTAATTGTTTTGTACTCATCAACATTTCTATATACATACATATATAGTGTTTCCACTAGCATTTCCACTAGTGTCCACTCCACTCCGAGAATCTCTGGGAAATCCCTAAATTATTTTAAAATTCTATGAATTCAGCAAAGCCTTCAGAGTCCCTAGCAAAATGACAAAATCTAGTGGGTAAACATATTTCTGCCAAACAGTTTGGGTTTGATTTACATTGAAAGCATATGCAAATATGCAGAATACACAGAGAGGAATATCTGAAGCTAAACCATTTCTGAACGATAATCAACTTAATTATTCCAAGATGTATTGTGCAATTTGTGGATTATCGAAACCCAACCCATTTCTTTTTTATTTCTGATCATTGAATTTTGCCATTATTTTCTGCTTCTTATAATTCTTCCAGAGGTGATCCAGGGTAAAGAAAAAGAAAAAAACTTAAATGAAAACAAAACACTTGAATGAAAAAATCTACTGTGATGGAGTAACAGTGTGACTTAAGTCAAGTCTTGGTACCCTTCTCAAATTTGTCATTACCTGTGGAAGCACAATATATTGAAGCAGATTTGTCAAGTACTGACTTACAAATGGCTAACAAACTTATAAATGACTGATAAACCTTCTATATCCATCAGGATACTTTGGTTGCAAATAAGAAAATACCCAAATGCAAGTAACTTTGTTTTTGCTTTCCAACTTTTATTTTAGGTTCATGGGATACATGTGCAGGTTTGTCACATAGGTAAATTACATGTCATGGGGGTTTGGTGTACATTATTACTGAGGTTATGAGTGTGGTAGCCACTAGGTAGTTTTTCAATCCTCACCCTCCTCCAATCCTCCAGTCCCAAGTAGGCTCCAGTATTTATCATTCCCTTCGTGTCCATATGTACTCAATGGCTCAATGTTTAGCTCCCACTTATGAGACAGAACACACAGTTTTTGGTTTTCTGTTCCTCTGTTAAGTCACTTAGAATCGTGGCCTCCAGCTGCATCTATGATGCTGCAAAGAACAAAGTTTCATTCTTTTTTATGGCTGCATGGTATTCCACAATGTATATATATCACATTTTCTTTATCTAGTCCACCATTGATTGATTGGCATCTTGGTGGATTCTATGTCCTTGCTATTGTTAATAATGCTTCAGTGAATATATGCATGCATATATCTTTATGGTAGAGCCATTTATATTCGTTTGAGTATATGCCCAGTAAGGGGTTTCGGGGTCAAATGGTAGTTCTGAGTTCTTTGAGAAATCTCAAAACTGCTTTCCACAATGACTGTAATCATTTACATTTACACCAGCAGTGAATAAGCATTCCCTTTTTCCCACAACCTTGTCATCCTCTCTTATTTTTTTCACTTTTTAGTAATAGCCATTCTGACTGGTGTGAGATGGTATTTCATTGTGGTTTTTATATGTATTTTTCTAATAATTAGTGATGTTGAGCATTTTTTCATATGCTTGTTGCCAGGATTAATGTCTTCTTTTGAGAAGTGTCTGTTTATGTCCTTTGTCTATTTTTTAATGGAGTTGTTTTTCACTTGTTGATATGTTTAAGTTCCTTGTAGATTCTGGATATTAGAGCCTCATTGGATGAATAGCTTGCAAATATTTTCTCCCTTCCTGTAGGTTGTCTGTTTACTCTGTTGGTAATTTCCTTTACTGTGCAGAAGCTCTTTAGTTTAATTAGGTCACATTTGCCAATTTCTGTTTTTGTTGCAATTGCTTTTGGGGTCTTCATCATGACGTTTTTGCGAGGACTGATGTCCAGAATGGTATTTCATAGGTCTTCTTCTAGAGTTTTTATAGTTTTGGGTTTTACATTTAAATCTTTACTCCATCTTGAGTTGAATTTTGTATATGGTGAAAAAAAGGAGTTGAGTTTTTATCTTCTGCATATGGCTAGACAGTTATCCCAGAACCATCTGTTGAATAGGGAGTCCTTTCCCCATTGCTTGTTTTTGTCTGCCTTGTTGAAGAAGATGTTGTAGGTATTTGGCTTTATTTCTGAGTTTTCCATTCTATTACATTGGTTTTTGCGTCTGTTTTTGTTCCAGTACCATGCAGATTTGGTTACTGTAGCCTTGTAGCATAACCTTGAAGTCTGGTAATGTGATGTCTCTGACTTTGTTCTTTTAGTTTAGATTGCTTTGGTTATTTTGGCTCATTTTTGGTTCCAAATGGGTTTAGGATTGTTTTTTCCCTTTTTTTCTAATTCTATGAAAAATGTAGTTAGTAGTTTGATAGGAATAGCATTGAATCTGTACATTGTTTTGCCAGGCAAGGTCTACTAGCCTGGGATGCCAGCTCAGCCACCCCACCCACACCTGAGCATGCTGGCTGGTCTCAGCTCTCCATTTCTCTGAGAGAAAGCTCCCAGAGGTAACCAACAGGCCAGCTGCACTCTGCCCCTATTGTCCTCAGGCTGCGGAGGGAGCAAAGAGTCCAAGAACTGTTGCGGGCCTCCAGCAGACCTGCAGCTGCCTTGATTTCAGAATGGGTCCCTGCCCCTGCTGCTCCTCACCTGGGCCTCCAATGCGACTGCCTTATCCACTTCCTAATCCCTTCAACTGATAGTGGCTCTGCCTTTCTCTGAGGCAGAATTCCAAGAGACAAGTGACATCTCTCTGCCACTGTCACTGCAGTGGTAACTTCCCTTGCTGCCCTCAGGCTGTGGAGCAAACAAAAACCCTGATTTCCTTGCTTGCATATCCAGCAAAAGAATAGGAATATAATAGGAAACCCAGAGTGTGGTAGTTTTATTGTTTATTTTGGAGATAACTATATAACAATATTCTTTTAAATTGTGATTTACCTCCACCTTCAGCCCTGATTGTTGTCTCAAATCCATTTATATGGTTTCACATCTCTAGAAAATCATCATTTTGAGAGAAGGAATGTATGGTTGTCTAACACCTACATGTACATTGGACTCTAACATTATTCAAACCATTCTTCTCTTGTGACCACTGTAATATACTTCAGGAAGTGGACATTATAGCCTTCCTGGATATAAGGTTCCCAAAGAGCCTAATTTATGTTGTCTCCACCCACCCAACACAGTTACCAGAACTTGCTTAATGTTTAGCTGGTCTGTGGTTTGCTAAGTCATTATAAATGTTTCTATCCTCTCTATAATTTCCAGTATGTTATCATCTCTTGTGTTCTCTGATCTTTTATTAGTCTAAGACTTTTTTTTCATTCTTGTTATTAATACACTTTATTTTTTAGAGTACTTTTGGGTTCACATAAAAATGAAAGTAAGGTACAAAGATCTCTCAAAACCCAGTGTCCCAACGTATACATAACCTCACCCATTTTCAACATCCCCACAAAAGAGGTATAAATGTTACCATTGATGACCCTACATTGACACACAGAATTCATGGTTTATACTAGAGTCTGCTTTTGATGTGTATTTCATAGGCTTGGAACAAGTGTATAATGACAAGTATCGACTACAATAATATCATATAGAATAGCTTCATTGCTTTGAAAATCATCTATGCTCCACCTATTCATCCCTGCCTACCTGCTAACCCTTGGCAGCCAATGATTGACACACATATTGACACACATTATTACCACCCAGAGTTCATAGTTTATACTAGAGTCTGTTTTTCGTGTGTATTTCATGGGTTTGGAACAAGTGTATAATGACACGCATCCACCACAATAGTATCATACAGAATAGCTTTATTGTTTTGAAAATCCTCTATGCTCCACCTATTCATCCCTCCCTACCTGCTAACCCCTGGCAGCCAATGATCTTTTCACTGTCTCCAAAATGTTGCCTCTTCCCAAATGTCACATAATTGAAATCATACAGTATTTAGCCTTTTTAGATTGGCTTCTTTCATTAAGAAATAGAGATTTAAATGTCTTCCATGTGTTTTCATAACTTCACAACACATTTCTTTTATCAATAATATTCTACTGCCTGGATGCACCACAGTTTATTTAATTATTCATCTCCCAAAGAACATCTTGGTTGTTTCCAACTTTTGTCAATTATATAAAACTGCTATAAACATCCATATGTGGGTTTTCATGTGGGCATATGTTTTCGACTCCTTTGGGTAAATACTGAGGTGCATGACTGCAGGAACTTATGGTCAAAGGATATTAAGTTTTGTGAGAAACCGCCAAATTGTCTTCCAAACTGGCTGTACCATTTTGCATTCCCACTGGCAACGAATGAGAGTTCCTGTTGCTCCTCATGCTTGCTAGCATTAGGTGCTGTCAGTGTCCTGGATTTTGGCCATTCTAATAGGTGTGTAGTGATGTCTCATCATTTAAATCAGCATTTTCCTGATGACGTCTAATGTGGAACATCTTTTCATATGCCTATTTGCCATCTGTGTATCTTATTTGGTGAGACTTCTGTTAAGGATTTTCTAAAAAATTAGGCTGTTTGTGTTCTTATTAAGTTCGAAGAGGTCTTTGTATATTTTGTATGACAGTCCTTTAGCTGGTTTTGCAAATAGTTTCTCCTAGTCCATGGCCTCTTTTTTCATCCTTTTAACAATGTCTTCTGCAGAGCAGGAAATAATAATTTTAATGAAGTCCAACATATACATTTTTTCATGAAACATATCTTTAGTGTTGTTATCAAAAAGGTCATCTAGGATGTTTTCCTATATTGTAGAAGTTTTATGGTTTTTCATTTTACACTTAGGTCTGTAATCAACTTTTAATTTTTGTGAAGGATATAAGGTCTGTGTTTGTATTAATTATTTTTTGCGTATGGATGTCTTGTCATTTCTAGTACCATTTGTTATAAAGACTGTCTTTTTCCATTGTACTACATTTGCTTCCTTGTGAAATATCAGTTGACTATATTTATGTGGTCTATTTCTGGACCGTCTCTTTTGTTCCATTGATTTATTTGTGTATTCTTTTACCAGTTTTTCACTGCCTCGATTATAGTAGTTTTACAGTATGTCTTGAAGTTGAGTAGTATTAAGTCTTCCCATGTTTTTATTCTCTTTCAATATTATGTTGGCTGTTCTGGGTCATTTGACTTTATATATAAACTTTAGAAATGGTTTACCAATACGCATGTAATCATTTGCTGGAATTTGAATGAAGATTTCATTGAATATATAGAACAAGTTGAAAAGAAATGGCATCATGACAATGTTGAGTCTTCAGACTTATGAACATGAAATAGCTCCATTTATTTAGTTCTTTTTTGATTTCATTCATCACAGTGTTGTAGTTTTCCTTGCACACATTTTGTTAGATTTTTATCCAAGCATTTCATTTTGGGGAGTTGTAATATAAAGTGTCTTTCATTTTTAATTTCAAATTATACTTGTTCATTGTTGATATATAGTAAAGCTACTGGCTTTTTATTGTATTAACTTTTTCCTTCAACCTTTAATGCTGTGATGTCATATTAGTACCAGCAGTTTTTTTTTTAATTTTGTAAATTATTTTTCATTTTCAGTGTAATCATGTCATCTGTGAACAAAAAGAGAGTTATTGCTTCCTTCCTAACCTGTATACCTTTTATTTCATTTTCTTGCCTTATTGGATTAGCTAGGACTTCCAGTATGATGTTGAAAACAAGTGGTGAGAGGGGACATCATGCTTTGCTCCTGATCTTACTGGGAAAACATCAAGTTTCTCACCATTAAGTATGATGCTAGTTGTACATTTTTTGAAGATGTTTTTCATGGAGTAAAGGAGTTCTCCTCTATTTCTTCTCTCTACTGAGAGTTTTTATCATTAATGTGTGTTTGATTTTGTCAAATGCTTTTCCTGTATGTATCAATATTATACATGTGACGTTTCTTCTTAGTCTATTGATATGATGGTTTCCATTAATTTGAATGTTGAACCTGTCATGCATACCTGGAATAAATTCCACTTGGTCATGTAGTATATTTATATGCTATTGGATTTAATTTGCTAACATTTTGTTGGAGGTTCTTGCATTTATGTTCATGAGAGATACCAGATTGTGGTTTTCTTTTCTTATTTTGTCTCTGTATGGTTTTGATATTAAGGTAATACTAGCCTCAGAGAATGGGTTAGGAAGTATTTCTTCTGCTTCTATCTTCTTCTTCTTTTTTCTTTTTTAATTTAGAGACAAGGTCTCATTCTTGCTCAGGTTGGAGTGCACTGCAGCCTTGACCGCCTGTGTTCAAGCGATCCTCCTGTTCAGCCTCCTGAGTAACCAGGACTACAGGCACATGCCACCCTTCATGCCTGGCTAATATTTTAATTATAGTAGACATGAGGTCTTGCTATGTTTCTTGGACTGGTCTTGAACTCCTGGGATAAAGCAACTCTTCTGTCTCAGCCTCCCAAAGTTATAGGATTACAGACATAAGGCACCATGACTGGCCTGCTTCTATCTTCTGAAAGAGATGACTGAAAATTGGTATAATATGCTAAATGTTTGACAGAATTCACACGTAAATCCATCTGGGCCTTGTGCTTTCTGTTTTGAAAAGTTATTAATTATTAATTCAATTTACTTAATGGATAAAGGCCTAGTCAGAGTATCTATTCCTTCTGGTGTGAGTTTTGGCAGATTTTATCTTTCAAAGAATTGGTCCATTTACCATGGTTATTAAATTTGTAGGCATAGAGTTGTTCATAGTATTTCTTTATTATCTTTTTAATGATCTTGGGATCTATACTGATGTCCTTCTTTCACTTCTGATATTAGTAATTTGTGTCCTCTCTGTTTTTCTTACTTAGCCTGGCTATGGCTTATTTATTTTATCAAAGAAGCAGCTTTTGGTTTTATTGATTTTCTCTATTGATTTCTTGTTTTAAATTTTATTGATTTTTGTTCTAAATTCGTATTATTTCTTTTTTTCTGTTTACTTTGGACTTAATTTGGTCTTCCCTTTCTAGTTTACTAAGGTGAAAACTTAGGTTATTTAGACATTTCTTCTTTTAACTTATATATCCAGTGCCATAAATTCTCCTTTAAGCACTGGTTTCACTGTGTTACACAAATTTTAATTTTTAGTTTCATTTTCATTTAGTTCAAAGTATATTTTAATTTCCCTTGAGATTATTTTTGACCTATATGTTATTTACAAGTTTATTATTTAATATCAAAGTACTTTGGGATTCTCCAGCTATCTTTCTATTATTCATTTCTAGTAGCATTTGATTGTGGTCTTAAAGCAGGCACTGCAGGATAACCAATATTTTACATTGGTTAAAGTTATGTTTTATGACTCAGAATGAAGTCTGTCCTGGTGAATATCCTATGTGAGCTTCAGAAAAATGTGCATTGTGCTGTTGTTGGGTAAAGTAGTCTATATAAGTCTATTACCTCCTGGCCGGGTGCAGTGGCTCACACCTGTACTCCTGTCACTTTGGGAGGCTGAGGCAAGCAGATCACTTGAGGTCAGGAGTTCAAGACCAGCCTTTCCAACATAGTGAAACCCCATCTCTATTAAAAAATACAAAAATTAGCCAGCCGTGGTGGCGTGTGCCTGTAAACCCAGCTACTGGGAAGGATGAGGCAGGAGAATCACTTGATCCTGAGAGGCAGAGGTTGCAGTGAGCCAAGATTGTGCCAGCCTGGGTGACAGAGTGAGACTCTGTCTCATAAATAAATAAATAAATAGAAGTTTATTACATCCTGTTGTCTGACAGTGGTGTTGAGTTAAGTATGTCCTTACTGATGTTCTGCATTTTGGATTTGCCCCTTTTGATTCAAGGGTGTTTAAGTTCCCAACTATGACAGTGGAGTCATCTATTTCTCCTTGAAGTTCAAGCAGTTTTTATCTCAGTAATATATCCTGCTATAGACAATACTTTTGTTCCCTCCAAATTCATATGTTAAATTCTAATCCCCAATGTGATTGTGATGGTTAATTTTGGGTGTCAACTTGACTGAATTAAGAGATGCCCAATAGCTTGTAAAGCATTATTTCTGGGTATGTCTGTGAGGGCGTTTCTGAAAAGAGACTGAAATTTGAATCAGTGGACTGAGTAAAGAACATCTGCTCTCACACAATGTGGACAGGCACCATCCAATAGGCTGAGGGCCTGGATAGAATGAAAAGGCAACCGAAAGGCAAATTCTCTCTTTCTCTCTTCTAGAGTCAAGATACTTTTTTCCCCACCCTTGAACATCAGAAATCCAGGTTCTCTGGCTTTTTGACACTGGGAGATGCACCAGTGGTTCCCCAGGTTCTCAGGTCTTTAGACTTGGATTAAGAGTTATACCATTGGCTTTCCTTGTTCTGAGGTCTTTAGACTTGGACTGAGCCACACTACCAGAATGCCTGCTTCTCTACCTTATAAACAGTGTAGCATGGGACCTCTTAGCCTTCACAGTAGTGTGAGTCAATTCCCCCATAATTACCCTCTTATCTATCATCTATTGATTGATCAATTGATTGATCATCAGTGATGGCAGAAGAAGTTGGGCTTTGTGATGTGATTAGGTCTTAAGGGTAGAGCCCTCATGGGTGAAATTAGTATTCTTATTTTAAAAACTCCAGAGAGATCCTTTGCCCCTCCTACCACGTGAGATTACGGAGAGAAGACAGCTATCTATGAGCCAGGAAACAGGCCCTCCCCAAACACCAAATCTGCTGGTGCCATGATCTTGAACATCCTATTATCCAGAACTGTAAGAAATAAACTTATGTTGTTTATAAGCCTCTTAGTCGGTGATATTTTTGTTATAGCAACCCAAATGTACTAATAACACTCCATTGTTAGACATACACCTGTTAAGGATTATTATGACTTCATGGACAACTGACCCCTTTCTCATCATGTAATGTCCCCTCTTTATCCCTGATAACTGCCCTTTGTCTGAAGTCTGATGTCTGAAATTAATATAGCTACTCTTACTTTCTTTTAATTTGTGTTGGCATGGCATCTTTCTCCATCCAATACTTTGAATCTGTATAAGTCTTTCTTGTAGGCAAAATAATGGGGTGTTATTTCTTGATCTAGTCTGACAGTATGTCTCTCTTTTAATTGGTGTATTTAGACTACTGAAATTTAAAGTAATTATTGTAATATAGTTGAATTAATATATTTATTTGTGTTTTCTATTTGTTACTCTTTTCCTTGTTTACTATTTTTCCTACACTTCCTATACTTTTCTTACCTCTTATATCTTCAATTAAACATTTTATATAATTTCATTTTTTCTTTTATTAGCACATTAATCATCCTTCCTTTTATTAACTTTTAAAAATAGTAGCCCTACAGTTTGCAATATGCATTGATAATTTAGTCCACTTTCAAATAAACCTATACCACTTCAAAGATAAGATGAGTACCTTATAATAACAAAATATTCCTTTCTTCCTATTTCTTCTATCAGTGTTGTCATACATTTCACTTATATATTAGAATAAACGGCTATTTATATATACATATATGTAAACTAATTTAATACATTATTTCTATTATTATTTTGAAAAAAGTTATCTGTTAGATCAATTAATAATAATAAAAATGTTTTGATTTTACCTTTACTTACTCTTTCTCTTATGCTCTCCCTTTCTTTATGTAGATCTGAGTTTGTAGTATTTATTAGTTTTAGAACTTCTTTTATCATTTCTTGAAAGGCAGGTCTACTGGCAATAAATTCCTTAAATTTTTGTTTGTCAGAGAAAGTTTATATTTCCTTCAAAGGATAATTTTGCAGAGTACAGAATTCTAGTTTCAGAAGATTTTCTTTCAATGCTTTACATAGTTTGTTCCTCTATCTTCTTGCTAGCTTGCACAGTTTCTGATAAGAAGAGAGATGTATTTCTTATCTTTGCTCCCCTATAGTTAAGGTGATTTATTTTTCCTTGGTTTCTTTCAGGGATTTTTAAAATTTATTTTTAATTTTCTGTAGTTTGAAAATGATATGCCTAGGTGTATAGTATTTTTGGTATTTATCCCGCTCAGTGTTCTCTAATCCGTGGTTTCACGTTTGACATTAATTGAAATATTTCTTCTGTTGTTCTTCTCTTCTTTTAGCATTTCCATTACATGTATGTTACACCTTTTATAGTTGCCCCATAGTTCTTGGATATTCTGGTCTGACTTTTCTTCAGCCTTTTTTTCTCTTTTCGGTATTGGAAGTTTCTATTGCAATATTTTTAAGCTTAACGTTTCTCTCTTCAGCCACATGCAGTCTACCAATAAACCTAGAAAAAACATTCATTTCTGTTACAGTGTTTTTTAAGTCTCTAGCAATTTTTATGTTTCCTTTTTAGAATTTTCAGATTTCTGCTTACATGGTGCATCAGATCTTGCATGCTGTTTATTTTACCCCGTAGAGCCCTTAGCATTTTAGTTATAGTTATTTTAAATTCCTGGTCTCATAATTTCAGCATCCCTGCTATATCTGAGTCTGGTTGAGATGAGTGTTCTGTCTCTTTAAACTGTGGGGTTTGGGGTTTTTTTGTTGTGTTTTGTTGTTTTTTTTTGTTTGTTTTGGGGTGCTTTGTGGGTTTTATTTCTTTCTTGCCTATTTTGTATGTCTTCTATTTTTTACTTGACAGCCAGGCATGTCCTGGGCAAATGGAAAACAGCTCTAAATGAGCCTTTATTAAAGTATTGATAAAGTGTGCAGGGAGGGGAAGGATTCTGTGGTTCTATGAATAGGCATCATTCTTTCAGTGAGCCTGTACCTCAGGATTGTGAATGTCACACATGCTTTCAGTGTCTCCCCATCCTTTAGTTAGGATGGATGACTAGTGGGGGCTGGATCTGGATATTTCCTTTCCCCATGCAAGTAAGGCTCTGATAGACCCCAGCAGGTTAGGTTTTGGTCAAATAGCTTCTTTTTTTTTTTTTTTTTTTTTTTTTGAGATGGACTCTCGCTCTGTCGCCCAGGCTGGAGTGCGGTGGTGCGATCTCAGCTCACTGCAAGCTCCACCTCCCGGGTTTACACCATTCTCCTGCCTCAGCCTCCCGAGTAGCTGGGACTACAGGCGCCCGCCACCCCGCCCGGCTAGTTTTTTGTATTTTTTAGTAGAGATGGGGTTTCACCGTGTTAACTAGGATGGTCTCGAGCTCCTGATCTCGTGATCCGCCCATCTTGGCCTCCTAAAGTGCTGGGATTACAGGCTTGAGCCACCGCGCCCGGCCAAATAGCTTCTCTTGAGGGGAGACCAGTTAAAAACAACAGAATACTCTGGCTTATTCCAGATGGTTCCTTTTCTTCTCCCTCTGCCAAAAGCATAAGAGGATTTTTCTTCAGTATTTATCTTGAGAACTTAGTCAAGCATCTGGAGATAAAACTTACAAAAGTGTGGGACCCTGATGACTAAGTCACCCTGAATTTTTTCTGTCTCAGACTTGCCCACTCTGAGCCTCCAACAATTCACCAGTTACAGTTCAGGTTTCCGTACCTCAGTGCTGGTTCCTGCAGATGTTTGTGTTCACGGGTTTCTGCTCCAGCAAGCGGTGGCTATTTGTTGATAGGTCTCTCCAGTGTGGCAGGGAGCAGTGTTTTGCCCTGTGACCACGTCTTTGAAAAATCTACGAAAAGTTGTTGAGTTTTCTGTTTATTCTTCTTTTTGTTAGGATGCAATGGTGACTTTCAGCTTCTCTCTTACATGTTGGATTGGAAACCAGAAGTTGCTTTAAAAAAACAACGTAGTTTTAGTGAAGTTTTGGGAAGGAGAAGAGAAAAAAAATTCATAGGGTCAATATGCCAAATTCAATTGCATGTAAAAGAGTATTTGATATTATATAGACCAAAATGGCACAGAACTTTATGGGCATAATGCCTATATTATTTTAAAAAATTAAATGCTAATATTATTCTACTTTACTTAGACTTTCCTGTTTAGACTATATGCTATCAACTTTGATGATACTGCTACTGACATTGCTTGAGAACAACCAGTGATTTATGCTAGGTTACTGAGGTAAAATAAGTTATTGTTCATTAGCCGGCAAAACAATGGGATAAGACAGGCTGACAAAACAATTCTGTGCTGATAAATTGCTATGTACTTATTTGCAAGGCTGGCATAAATAATCTTATTTCTTCAAGGTGCAAACAATAGATAGCAAGAGACCATTAAGTGTCATGCCAGAGAAGGGCCAAGAGAGCAATACGGCATTCTCAGGGCTTTTCGCAGAAGGATCATTAATTTATGTTTTCTAGTGTGTGGGCTTATTCCTGAGAAAAGTCCAGCTCTGATCATTTCCAAACACAGAACAGTCATCATTGAAAAGAGCAAGTCCAGTTGTTTTGTGCTTAGAAAAAGAAAAGATACTGTTTATAATTTTAATGTATCTTCCAATGAATTCTAACATGAAACAAGAGTGGCAATCATTTTGAGAAGATATTTTGTTCAGTCATCATTTTCTCTTATTGATTCTAATTTTGAGATGAATTCTTTTAAATGGCAACTTTATTATTTATCAAGTTCAGTATTTTTAAATGTACAGTGAAATAAGTCTTTTTGCCATATTCAGAAAGAAGTGCTTGCATGTAGCAAAAATATCATAATATTTAAATACAAGATTATTACAATTGTGGATGAAAATGCTAATAAAAATTATAAGAATTAAAGTAATTTCTAATCATGGTAAAAAGTTTACCATCTATGACAGAGTAATATGGGAGTTTGTACTTTATCATTAATTAGAAAGTGAATATAGTATCTATTGCAGATTAGATTTAAAGGAAACTTTACTTAAAATTAAGTGTTCTTAATGTAATTTCATCCTATAAAATACTTCCATCATAATTTCAAACATGATATTGATGGAAACACTTCAGATAAAAATACAAATTTCCATTTTATTTCTCAACCTTTTGATGCAAAAAAGATGAAAAATCTGGGTGGATATGGAATACAAAACATTGGATGTTGTGCCCACTGAGATTCATATTGAGATTTATAGGCTGTGTCCTGATTCTGTCGGAAGACTCACCTCTATGCAGTAGTCTATTCTATGATGAATTCCTCATATATGCTCCACAACCTACTTTTTATCTGCAATTCCCAAGCCTCCCCAATAGGTCTCACTTTTGTCATATAAGCCATACTTTATTCTTTCAACAGTCAGTGTCTGCTTCTGTTCAAATCACAGAAAGTTTACCAATCCATTCAAAGTTTCACCAGTAATATATTCACCAGTAACAGTTTTACCAGTAATAGTTTACCAGTTTGAAGATGGCCAACAATGAATGCCTAATTTAGACATTACTTTTCATGTAAAGTGAACTTGCTTTTTTCATAAGGCAATATTACTCAATGTCTTGATGCTTTCAAAATCCCAACTATAGATTAATACAAATGGAGACAATACAATATTGGAATCAAGCTATTGTGTAATTTAGATAATTTTGATAGACTAGAAATATGTGTCTACTTCTGGCTCTATTAATGGTCCATTTTGTGACCCTAAAAATTCTTTCATGAATCCACATCTTAAATTAGCCCTCTGTGAAACTCATTAAAAAATAAAGAAATTATATGAAACCTGCTCAGTTGTGTCTGAGCAAAATCACTGAGGGGGAAAAAAATGAGATTTTTTCCTATTTATCAGATGTGTAATCAGGTTTCATTTACTTCACCAGTTCTAGGTAAATGGAATCTTATATTATAAAGTTCCATCAATCCTAAGGGATGTGCACAATTTGTTGTTAATTAAAATGAATACATAAGAAAAATAAGAAGGATATTCTTGGAACATTTAACAAAAAAATGTACTTTTGCAATTTAACAAATAATTAGATAAAATAGCTCAGACTTCTCATATTTATAAAATGTGAGTGATCTGCTCTCCTATTCATTTGAAGCATTTTCCTTGGACATACAACTGGTTCTACTCTTCAATGTATATTCATCATCACATGTTTTCTTCAGTTAAATATGCATGTGAATATAACAAGAAGATTTAGTGCTAAAAAATCATTTTGAGGCAGATAAGATGAAATCTGCTCATTACTCACCATTTACCAAAATTTTGTTGGTCTATCTTTAATCTTCCAAAAATAGATCAACTTTTCAGGGTTATATAAATCAGTAGTAAAAATTATGGTGCTTCACTTTGCTTACTAATTTCAAAGGAAAAATAACCCTTAGAAATCAAATGGCTAGGATATTAAAATTTTGGTACAGCAGAGTGTTTTTCAAAATCTTGATTTGCTACATAAACTTCTAAAATAGCTCTCTCTCAAGTTCTGATTACTACATTTCATGCACTCCTTTTCTAAAATATATTCTTCTATTCCCCCGATGGAGAGATTGAAGAGACTAATATGCTATAGAGTTAACAATTATGCCTTGACCTACTATTATTTTAAAAGCACTGTAATTAACTATAAAATGAAGCCAGTGAGGAAACAAAACTTAATACAACATTGTTATTGCTCTCTATTTCAAATAGTGAAAGAAAATAGACTTTTTAAATTTACAATTCTATTAACATTGCTATAGAAATGTATAAATGCTCCTTTAGGTATAAAATATGCCTTTGATATTTAAAAATTCAATTGTGCACTTACAAATGTATCAATATACATATATTTCTGGGAAAATACACCCCAAACTGTTTATAATGTTTGTCTCTAGGCTGGAGAAAGATCTACCTCTTCTTAGGCTTCTCTTTTGTTCCATTTGAATGCATTTTGTTCATGACATGTATTACATTCAGAACCTACTTGGTTACAATATAGTTTATTTACAATAAAACATAATCAAGTAAAATGTGTGGGTAGAGATCAATTATGACAAATACATAACTTCTTGTAAACACAACCTTATTCCTTGATTAATCTACTGCCAATCTTTCTTTCCATCATTATACATTACTTTTACCTATTCTGGAACTTTATATAAATAGAATCATACGGTATACTCTTTATTGTTTTTGCCTTATTTCATTACACATAATGATTTCTAAGATTCATTCATTTTTTATGTTATATATATGATCTATATTTTATATATTTATATATAGATGGTTATTCCTTTTTAATGCTGTGCTGTATTCCTTTGAATGAATTACCACAATTGGTTTATTCATTCTCCTGTTGATAGGCATATGTACTGTTCTAGTTTGTGGGCTTATGAACAAATTGCTACAATTACATAGAAGTTACCATGCAGTCACATGCTTTTATATCTCTTGGTAGCATTGTGTGATAAATGTATTTGTACCTTCATAATACATTGGGAAACTAGTTCCCAAAGTAGCCATACCATTTAGCATTTCCATCAGAGATGTACGAGAATTCCATTTGCTCCACATTCTCATGAGTAATTGGCATCATCATCATTTCAGTTTTATCTTTCAAATTGATATAACATTGTGTTCTATTTTGCATTGAGCTGATGACTAAAAATATTGAACGTCTTTTGTCCATTTTTGTTTGGCTGTTATCTAATTCATGAGTTATAAGAGGTTTTATATCTTTGGATAGGCACTTTCTCAGAAATAGAAAGCTTAAACATATTCTGTCATTATTTCGATTACTCCTTCATTTCTTAATGTGGCTCCTTGAAGAAGACTTTTCAATGAAGTCCAATTTGTTGATTTTGTTATTAGTTTGTGGGTGGGCTTTTTTTGTCCTAGGAAATTGCTGTTGACTCCGAGTTCACAAAGAATTTCTTCCATATTTCTGTCTACATTTTTATAGTTTTAGATTTTCATTTAGGTATATGATTCACTTTTGGTTAATTTTTCATATGATATGAAGTAGATACTGAAATACATTTCTTTTTTTTTTTTTTTTTTTTTTTGAGACGAAGTCTCACTCTGTCGCCCAGGCTAGAGTGCAGTGGCCGGATCTCAGCTCACTGCAAGCTCCGCCTCCTGGGTTTACGCCATTCTCCTGCCTCAGCCTCCCGAGTAGCTGGGACTACAGGCGCCCGCCACCTCACCCGGCTAGTTTTTTGTATTTTTTAGTAGAGACGGGGTTTCACCGTGTTAGCCAGGATGGTCTCGATCTCCTGACCTCGTGATCCACCCGTCTCGGCCTCCCAAAGTGCTGGGATTACAGGCTTGAGCCACCGCGCCCGGCCTGAAATACATTTCTTTTTCCATATGAATATTCAGGTGTTCTAGCACAGTTTGTGGAAAACATGATCTTCTCACATTGAATCACCTTGTCCTCCATGTTAAAATCAGTTTATCACATGTGTGTGTGTTTCTGGATTCTATTCTGTTACACTGATCTATATGTCTTATGTCAATATGCCAAGGTGACACTTTACTTAATTCTGTATCATTATACTACGTCTTGAAATCAAGTACTGTAAAACCTCTAACTTTGTTCTTCTGTTTTTAAATTATTTTGGTTATTCTAGGCTCTGTACTTTTTTATATAAATGTTAGAATCAGCTGTGTAGACAAACATGTCATTGCAAATAAAAACAGTTTTACTGCTTCATTTCCAAACTATGTGCCTTTTATTACATGCCTCCTTGCACTGACTAGGCATTTCAGTACAATATTGAATAAAATAAATGGGAGCAAATATTATTACATTTTTCTGATTTTAGAAGTTAGCACTTCAGTCTTTTACCATTAAATATGTGATGTGTGTCTTACAAGAAAGATTTACATTTCATCTGAGGTTTTTTTTTTTTTTTTTTTTTTTTTTTTTTTTTTGAGGAGGAGGAGTCTTGCTCTGTCACCCAGGCTGGAGGGCAATGGCGCCATCTCAGTTCACTGATAGCTCCACCTCCCAGGTTCAAGCCATTTTCCTGCGTCAGCCTCCAGAGTAGCTGGGACTACAGGTGCCCGCCACCATGCCCGGCTAACTTTTTGTATTTTTAGTAGAGATGGGGTTTCACCATGTTAGCCAGGATGGTCTCGGTCTCCTGACCTTGTGATCCACCCGCCTCAGCCTCCCAAAGTGCTGGAATTACAGGTGTGAACCACCATGCCTGGCCTCATCTGAGTTTTAAAATTTAATTTTGATAAATAGTAAATCTAACATTCTTTTAATATCTTGTCAATGTCTCCAGGATTATAGGATCTACAGTGATGCTTACCTTGGTTGATTATTTCATTTCATGATCACAGTCATCTATTGGCTGATGGAATGTGTGTGAAAATAGCTATTATATTTTTCAAATTATCTAGTTGTTCATTACAGAAAGGCAAAACTGGTGCAAATTACTCCATGAGTTTAGGTTAAAATCTGTGCACAGGTTTTCAATTTTGAACTTACTTCCTTTAATAAATACAGAGTAATTCAAATTTTCTATATTCAATTCTGATAAATTGTTTTTAATTTATCAAATTTATTTACATATTGTCAAATATGTCCAGTTTTCAACACAACTTATAAGACATGCAAAGAAACAGGGAAATGTGGCAGAAAAAAATATGTTGACAGTACAAACTGTTTTTGAGGGGGCCCTCATGATTAACTTATAAACGAAAACTTAAAAGAAGATATTACAAATATATTCAGATAATTAAAACAAAAAACCTAAAGAAAACAAAGGAAGATATGATGAAAATTTCCCATCAAATATAGAATATAAACATTGAGAAAGAAATTATTAAGTAAGTGCCAAGTGGAATATGGAAATTCTGGGGTCGAAAACTGAATATTCAAAATGAAAAAAATGCTAAAATGATCAATAGTAAATTTGAGATGGCAGAAGTAAAGAATCAGGAGCTTGAAGATATATTAAAAGATATTATTCAATCTAAGCAAAGAGAAAAAAAAAAACTTAAAAACGAGGAAAGCCTAAGAAAAATGTGGAACACCATTAAGCACAGCAATATAGACATCAGAGGAGAAGGGAGCCAAAAGAAAGAAGAGAGAGACAAGAGCGGAAGAAAAAATTTCAACATTAAATAACTAAAAAGACTATAAAGAATAACACACATTTTATTCAATGGCACATGGAACTTTCTTCAAGTTAGGTCACAAAATGAGCCTCAATAAATTTAAGAAAATTAAAATTATATCAAGCCCTTCTATACACTATCAGCAACCAAGTGGGAAATCAAGTCAATAACTCAACCTCTTTTACAATAGCTGCAAAAAAATAAAATGAAATACTTAGGAAGATACCTAACCGAGGAAGTGAAAGACTTCTACAAGGAAAACTACAAAATCCTGCTAAAAGCAATCATAGATGACACAAACAAATGGAAACACATCCCATTTTCTCAATGATATGTGGGAGCTAAGCTATGAGGACACAAAGGCATAAGAATGATACAATGAACTTTGGGGACTTAAGAGGAAGGGAGGGAGGGGCACGAGGGATAAAAGACTACAAACAGGGTGCAGTGCATACTGCTCAAGTGATGGGTGCACCAAAATCTCAAAATCACCACTAAGAACTTAGTAATGTACTCAAACACAACCTGTACCCCAATAACCTATGAAACATTAAAAAAATTAAATATTATCAATGTTTGTATGCCAAATTAGCAAAAAACTTAGATAAAATAGACAAATTCCTGGAAATATAAATTAGCTGAAAATGACTGGAGAAGAAATAAAGATTCTATATAGACTTATAACAAATAAAGAGACTGACTGATGTTTTTAAATGACTTGTCACAAAGAAAAGTGTAAGCCCAGATACCTTCACTAGTAAATTCTATAGAACATTTAAAGAATTATATCTAATTCTTCACAAACTCTTTGAAAAGTAGAAAATGAATAAGCACTTCCATTTAAAAAAAAAAATAACTTTTACTTTAGGCTCACAGGTACATGTGCAGGATTGTAACACAAGTAAATTGCATGTTATGGTGGTTTGGTGTACAGATTATTTCATCACCAAGTTAGTAAGTATGGTACCCAATAGGTAGTTTTCCTTTTTTTAAATTTTTTTTTTTATTATACTTTAAGTTCTAGGGTACTTGTGCACAACCTGCAGGTTTGTTACATATGTATACATGTGCCATGTTGAGGTGCTGCACCCATTAACTCGTCATTTACATTAGGTATATCTCCTAATGCTATCCCTCCCCACTCCCCTGACCCCATGACAGGCCCTGGTGTGTGATGTTCCCCTTCCTGTGTCCAAGTGATCTCACTGTTCAATTCCCACCTATGAGTGATAACATGTGGTGTTTGGTTTTCTGTTCTTGCGATAGTTTGCTCAGAATGATGGTTTCCAGCTTCATCCATGTCCCTACAAAGGACATGAACTCATTCCTTTTTATGGCCGCATAGTATTCCATGGTGTATATGTGCCACATTTTCTTAATCCAATCTATCATTGATGGACATTTGGGTTGGTTCCAAGTCTTTGCTATTGTGAATAGTGCCACAATAAACATACGTGTGCATGTGTCTTTATAGCAGCATGATTTACAATCCTTTGAGTGTATACCCAGTAATGGGATGGCTGGATCAAATGGTATTTCTAGCTCTAGATCCTTGAGGAATTGCCACACTGTCTTCCACAATGGTTGAACTAATTTATACTCCCATGAACAATGTAAAACTATTCCCATTTCTCCACATCCTCTCCAGCACCCGTTGTTTCCTGACTTTTTAATGATCGCCATTCTAACTGGTGTGAGATGATATCTCATTGTAGCTTTGATTTGCATTTCTCTGATGGCCAGTGATGATGAGCATTTTTTCATGTGTCTGTTGGCTGCATAAATGTCTTCTTTTGAGAAGTGTTTGTTCATATCTTTTGCCCACTTTTTGATGGGGTTGTTTGATTTTTTCTTGTAAATTTGTTTAAGTTCTTTGTAGATTCTTGATATTAGCCCTTTGTCACATGGGTAGATTGCAAAAAGTTTCTCCCATTCTGTAGGTTGCCTGTTCACTCTGATGGTAGTTTCTTTTTGCTGTGCAGAAGCTCTTTAGTTTAATTAGATCCCATTTTTCTGTTTTGGCTTTTGTTGCCATTACTTTTGGTGTTTTAGTTATAGGTAGTTTTTCATCCTCCTCTCACCCTCCAAACTCAAGTAGTCCCCAGTCTCTATTGTTCCCTTCTTTGTGTCCATGTGCACTCATTGTTTAGCTCCAACTTATAAGTGACAATATGTGGTATTTGGTTTTCTGTTCCTATATTAGATTGCTTAGGACAATGACCTCCCGCTCCATTTATATTGCTGCAAAGGATGTCATCTTGTTTTTTTATGGTTGTGTGTTATTCTATGGTGTGTGTGTACCTCATTTTCTTTATCCAGTCAAACTTTGATGGGAATCTTGGTTGATTCCATATCTTTGATATTGTGAATAGTGCTGTGTTTAACATACACATGTATGTATCTTTCTGGTATTGAGATTTATGTTCCTTTGAGTATATATCCAATAATGGTATTGCTGGGTCAAATGGTAGTTCTATTTTAAGTTCTTTTATAAATCTCTAAAGTGTTTTCCACAGTGGCTGAGTTAATTTGCATTCCCACCAGCTGTGCATAAGTGTCCCATTTTCTCTACAACCTCACCAGCATCTGTTATTTTTTGACTTTTTAATGACAGCTATTCTAAAGCTAAGGAATGTGCAATTGTGTAAAGTAACCTAATATGTGACTAATTGGTATTCCTGACAGAGAAGAGAAAGTAGGAAATTTAGAAAACATATTTGAGGATATAATCCAGGAAAATTTCCCCAATCTCTCTATAGAGGTGACACATAGATACACGAAATCCAGAGAACTCCTACAATATACTATACAAGATGACTATCCCCAAGGCACATAGTCACCAGACTTTCCAAGGTCAATGCAAAAGAAAAAATCCTAAATGTAACTAGACAAATGTGCCATGTAATCTATAAAGGGAATCCCATCAGACTACCAGTGGACTTTTCAGTAGAAACAGTACCTGCTGGAAGAAATTGGGTGCCTACCTTTTGGATTTTTAAAGAAAAGTAATTTCAGCCAAGAATTTCATAGCCCACCAGACTAAGCTTTATAAACAACAGAGAAATAGCCTTTCCCAGATAAACAATCTATAAGAGAATTTGTCACCACCATGCTAGCTGTACAAGAGATGCTTAAGGGAGTTTTAAACATGGACTCAAAAGAATGATACATGCCACCACAAAAACACACCTAAGTATGTAGCCCGCAGACCATATAAAGCAACTATACAATTGAGACTACACAGCAACTAATGAAGAACATCACAGCAGAAACAAAAACTCAAATGTCAATATTAACATTGAAAATAAGTATCCTAAACATTCCACTCAAAAGACACAGAGTAGCAAATTGGATTAAAATAAGAAGACCTAACTTCTTCTGTCTTCAGAAGTTCTATCTCACACATAATGACACCTATAGGCTCAAAGTAAAGGAATAGAGAAGGATCTATTTCAAAAAAGGAAAATAGGAATAGGGATTGCTGTTTTATTAATCAGACAAAAGACTTCAAAGAAACAACAGTTTAAAAGAAGGACAAAGAAGAGCATTACCTAATGATAAAGAGATCAATTCAAAAAGGACTTACCTATCTTAAATATATATACTCCTGATATTGGACCACTCAGATTTATAAAACAATTACTACTGGACCGGGCGCAGTGGCTCACACCTGTAATCGCAGCACTTTGGGAGGCCAAGGTGGGCAGACCACAAGGTCAAGAGATCAAGACCATCCTGGCCAACATGGTGAAACCCCGTCTCTACTAAAAATATAAAAATTAGCTGGGCATGGTGGTGCATGCCTGTAGTCTCAGTTATTCTGGAGGCTGAGACAGGAGAATCACTTGAACCCTAGAGGTAGAGGTTGCAGTGAGCTGAGATCATGCCACTGCACTCCAGCTTGGTGAGAGAGCGAGATTCTGTCTCAAAAAAAAATTACTACTGAACCTAAGAAAATATTTAGACAGCGACATAATAATAGTGAGGGATTTAAACACCCCATTGACAGTGTTAGATCACCAAGGCAGAAAACTAGCAAAGAAATTCTGGACTAAAATTTGACACTTGAACAATTGGATGTAATAGAAATCTACAGAATACTTCACCCAAGAACCACAGAATGTACATTCTCATCTGCACACAGAACGTATTCTAAGTAACCACATGCTGAGTCATAACGAATCTCAACAATTTCAAAAGGAACCAAATTATACCTAGCATCTTCTTGACCACAGTGGACTACAGTTAGAAATCAATACCAAGAGGAATTTTCAAAATCACACAAACACATGGAAACTAAACAATGATATTAAGACAGAAATCAAAAAATTCTTCAAAGAAACAAATGAAAATGGAGACACAACACACCAAAACCTGTGAGATATGGCAAAAGCAGTGTTAAGAGAAATGTTTATAGCACTAAACACCTACATCAAGAAGATAGAAAGATCTCAAATCAACAACCTAATATTATAACCATAGGAACTAGAAAAAACAGAACAAATTAAACTCAATGCTAGTAGAAGAAAAGAAATAACAAAAATCAGAACATAATTAAATGCAATTGAGAAAAAAACTATATAAAGGATCAATGAAATGAATAGTTGCCCCTTTGAAGGGATAAGCAAGATTGATGACCACTAGCTAGAATAACAAAGAAAAAGAGAAAATATTCAAATAAGCACAATCAGAAATGACAAAGGTGGCATTAGAACTGATCACACAGAAGTTCAAAAGATCCTCTGAAACTGCTATGAACATCACTATATGTGCAAACCAGAAAATCTATAGGAAATGAACTCCTAGAAACACACAGCTTCCCAAGATTGAACCAGGAAGATACAGACACCATAAACAGACAAAAAATGAGTTCCATAATTTAGTCAGTAATAATTATAATATTTATAATAAATTATAATATGGTATTTATAATATATAATTTATAAATTATATATTTTTAATAATTACAATAAAAAACCCTATGAACCAAAAAAGTTCCAGAGCAGATGGATTCACAGCCAAATTCTACCAGGAGTACAAAAATTTCAGTAGCAATTTTACTGAAACTATTAAAAATTAAAGGAGGAAGGATTCCTCTCTCTTTCTATGGAACCAGTATTATCCTAATACTAAAAGCTGGCAAAGGCACTATAAAAAAACAAAACTACAAGCCAGTATTCATGATAAACATAGATGCAAAAATCCTCAACATGATTCTAGCACACTGAATGTTCCAGCAATATCAAAAGGATAAATAACCAGAATCAAGTGGGCCTTATGCCTGAAATGCAGGGTTGGTTCCAAATCAATAAATATGATTAGCCACATAAACAGAATTAAAAACGAAAAACATGTGATCATTCAATAGATGCAGAAAAAACACTCAACAAATGCAACATTCCTTCAAGATAAAAAAACCCTCAACAAGCCAGGCATTGAAGAAACATAACTTAAAATAATAAGGGCCGTCTATAACAAACCCACAAATATCATACTGAATGGGCAAAAGTTGGAATTACTCTCCTTAAGAACTGGAACAATATAACGATATCTATTCTCATCATTCTTATATGTTACAGTACTGGAAGTCCTTACCAGAGCAATCAGTCAAGAGAAAGAAATAAAAGGCACCCAAATAGAAAATGAGAAAGTCAACTTCTCTTTCTTAGCCAATGATATGATTCTATACCTAGAAAACCCTAAAGATTCTGCCAAAAAAATCCTAGACCTGATAGACAACTTCAGCAAAGTCACAGGATACAAAATTAATGTACAAAAGTCAGTAGCATTTCTATATACCAATAACATTTAAGCTGAGATTCAAATCAAAAATGCAATCTCATTTACAATAGCCACAAAAAATAAAATACTTAGGATACAGCTTACCAAAGAGGTAAAAAAAAAAAAAAAAAAAAAAAAAAAAAACCTCTACAACAAGAACTGCAGAACACTGCTGAAAAAAATCACTGAACACAATCAAACGGAAAAATGTTGCATTCTCATTGATTGGAATAATCGGTATCATTAAAATGTCCATATTGCCTGAAGCAATCTGTAGATTCAACACAATTCTGATCAGATTACCAATGTTATTCTTCACAGAATTAGAAAAAAAGAAATCTATTCTAAAATTTATATGGAACCAAAAAAAAAAAAAAAAAGCCCAAATAGTCAAAGCAATCCTAAGCAAAAAGGATAAAACTAAAGGTATCACAACCTGACCTCAAACAATACTATAAGACAATGTACCTAAAAAAGCATGATACTGTTACAAAAATAGGTGCATAGACCAATGGAACAGAATGGAGAACCCAGAAATAAAGTCGCACGCTGACAACCAACTAATCTTCAACAAAGTCAACAAAGACAATGGGAAAGGATAACTTATTCAATAAATGGTACTGGGAAAACTGGCAAACCATAGACAGAAAAATGAAATTCAACCTCCACCTCTCACCATATATAAAAATTAACTCAATATGAAATAAAGGCTTGAATATATGACTTCAAACTATAAAAATCCTAGAATAAAACTTAGGAAGTATTCTTCTGGACATTGGCCTAGGCAAAGAATTTCTAAGTCCTGAAAAGAAAATGTGACCAAAACAGAAATGGATCTAATTAAAATAAAGAACTTTTGCAAAGCAAAATAAACTATAAAGAGTAAATAGACAACCTACAAAATGGGAGAAAACATTTGCAAACTAAACCCCTGACAAAGAAGTCACATTCAGAATCTACAAGGTACTTAAATCAACAACAACAACAACAACAACAAAACCACTAATGAGGCCATTAAAAAGTGATCCAAGAACATGAGCAGACACTTCTCAAAAGGAGGCATACAAGCAGCCAAAACAAAGATCCCCAAAAAATATGCTTTACATCTTTAATCATTAGAGAAATGCCAATCAAAACCAGAAGGAGGAATCACCTTACACAAGTTAGAATGCCATTATAAAAAGTGAAAAATAATAGGTTGGCAAGGTTTCAGAACAAAAAGGAATGCTTATACGCTGTTGGTGGGAATTGTAAATCAGTTCAGCCCCCAGGAAAAGCTGTTTGGAGATTTCTCAAAAACACTAAAAATAGAATTACTATTCAACCCAGCAATCCCATTACTGGGTATATACCCAAAGGGAAATCAGCCATTTTACCAAAAAGACACCTGCACTCACATGTTCAGTGCAGCACTCTTCACAACAGCAAAGACATGGAATGAATCTAGGTACCCATCAATGGTGGACTAGATAAAGAAAGAAAATGTGACACATATACACCATGGAATACTACAGAGTGATGAAAAAGAATGAAATCATCTCCTTTGCAGCAACATGGCTTTAGCTGGAGGCTATTATCCTAAGTGAATTAATGCAGAAACAGAAAACCGAACACTGCATGTTCTCACTTATAATTGGGAGCTAAACAATGAGTACACATGAACATAAAGATGGGAACAGTAGACACTAGTGACTCCAAAAGCAAGGAAGAGGGAAAAGCTTGAAAAACTACCTATTGGGTACTATGTTCTTTAAAACTAGAAAAGATGCCATCTATATGCATCTCTAGATTGCTTATTTGAAGTTTTCTTCCTTCTATTTGATGTAGGCACTTATAAGTATACACTCTCCTGTTAGTACTGCTTTTGCTGTATCCCACAGGTTTTGGTATGTTGTGTTTCCATTATTACTTATTTCAAGAAACTTTTCAATTTCCTTTTTAATTTATTTAATGACCCAGTAGTGATTCAGGAGAATATTGTTTAATTTCCATGTATTTGCATAGTTTTCAAAATTCCTCGTTATTAATTTCTAGATGTATTCCATTGTTGTCAGATAAGATACTTGATGTTATTTCATTTTTTGAATGTTTTAAGACTTCTTTTGTGACCTAACATATATCCTTGAGAATAACCCATGTGCTGAGGAAAAGAATGTGTGTTCTGAAGCTCTTGCATGAAATGTTCTGTAAATATCTATTAGAGCTATTTCATCTATAGTGCAGGTTAAGTCCGATGTTTCTTTGTTGATTTTCTGTCTGGAAGATCTGTCCAGTGCTGAAGTGGGGTGTTCTAGTCTCCAGCTATTATTATATTGGGACTCATCTCTTTTTAGCTCTAATTATATTTCCTTTATATATTTAAGTGCTCCAGTGCTGGGTGCATATATATTTAAAATTTTTATATCCTCTTGCTGATTGACTCCTTTATCATTATATAGTGACTTTCTTTGCCTCTTCGTATAGTTTTTGCATTGAAATGTACTTTGTGTGATATAAGTCTAGTGACTCCTGCTCCTTTTGGTGTCCATTGGCATGGAATATATTTTTCCATCCACTTATTTTCAGTCGATGTGTATCTTTTTATGTGGAGTGTGTTCCTTGTAGGCAACAGATCAGTGAGTCTTGTTTTTTCATCAACTCAGTCATTTTATGTCTTTTGGTTAGAGAGCTTAGTCTATTTATATTCAATGTTACTATTATTAAGAACTTAATTCCTGCCATTTTGTTACTCGTTTTCTGGTTGTTTTGGGTCTTCTCTTTCTTCTTTCATTCATTCTTTTCTTTCTCTAGTAAAGATAATTTATTCTGGTAATGTAATTTAGTTTCTTGTTTTTGGTTTTTTGTGTATCCATTTTATGTTTTTTGGTTTGAGATTACCATAAGGCACACAATTATTACGTTATAACTCATTATTTTAACCTGAAAGCAACTTAACACTATTTGCATAAACAAACACATAAGACAAAAGAAAACTAACAAAAACTCACTTTAACTTTGTTCCTGGGCTTTTTAACATTTTGTTGTTTCTATTTACATCTTATTTTACTGACTAAGTCTTGAAAAGTTGTTTTAGTCACAATTTTTCATTACTTTATCATTCAGTCTTTCTACTTAGGATAAAAGTAGTTTACACAGCACAGTTATAGTGTTATTATATTCTGTATTTTTCTGTGTACTTATTATTACCAGTAAGTTTTGTACCTTCAGCTGATTATTTATTGCTCATTAATGTTCTTGTATTTCTGATTGAAGTACTCCCTTTAGCATTCTTTATAGGACAGGGTCTGGTATTAATGAAATCCTTTAGCTTTTGTCTGTGAAGTCTTTATTTCTCCTTCATGTTTGAAGGATATTTTCACCAGAAATACTATTTGAGGGTAAAAGCTTTGTTTTGTTTTTTCCTTTAGCACTTTCAATATGTCACGCCACTCTCTCCTGGCCTGTAAAGTTTCCACTGAAAAGTTTGCTGGCAGATGTATTGGAGCACCATTGTATATTTAGTTGTTTCTTTTCTGCTGCTATTTTTAGGATCATTTCTCTATCCTTGACTTTGGGAGTTTGATCATTAAATGCCTTGAGGTAGTCTTCTTTGGGTTAAATCTGCTTCATGTTCTACAGCCTTCTTGTACTTGGATATTGAAATCTTTCTCTAGATTTGGGACGCTGTCTGTTATTTTCCCTTTGAATAAACTTTCTACCTCTATCTCCTTCTCTACCTTTCCTTTTAGTCCAATAACTCTTAGATTTGCCCTTTTGAGGCTATCTTATAAATCCTGTAGGTATGATTTTTTTATTCCTTTTTTCTTTCGTCTCCTCTATGTATTTCCAAGTAGCCTGTCTTCATGCTCATTAAATCTTTCTTCTGCTTGATCCATTCTGATGCATTCTTCAGTATGCCAATTGCATTTTTTACCTCTGGAATTTCTACTTGATTCTTAATTGTTTTAAACTCTTTGTTAAATTTACCAGATAGAATTCTAATTAATTCTATTTTTTTATCTTGAATTTCTTTGAGTTTCCTCAACACAGTTATTTTGAATTATCTGTCTGAAAGGTCACATATCTCTGTTTCTTTAGGTTTGGTCCCTGGTGCCCTATTTAGTTAATTTGGCCAAGTCATGTTCTCTTGGATGGTGTTAATGCTAGTAGATGTTCTTTGGTGTCTGGGAATTGAAGGGTTAAGTATTTATTTTAGTCTTCATTCTCTGGGCTTATTTGTAGCCGTTTTTCTTAGGAAGTCTTTCCAGATATTTGAAAGAACTTCAGGTACGTGATATAAGCTGATTTTGCTTTAGGGTCACCCCAACCCCAGTAATGCTGTGGTTTTTGCAAACTCATAGAGGTACTACCTTGATGGTCTTGGACAAGATCTGGGAGAATTCTCTGGATTACCAGGGGGAGACTCTTGTTCTCTTTCCTTACTTTCTCCCAAACATACAGAGTCTCTCTCTGTTCTGAGCCACCTAAAGCTGGGGATAGAGTGAGACAAGCACTCCTGTGGCCACCACCACTGTGATTGTGCTGGGTCATACCTGAAGCCAGCACAGCATTGGGTCTTCCTCAAGGCCTGTTGTATCTACTCCTTGGCTACCGCATATGTTCTCTTAAGCCCTTGTGCTCCACAATCAGAGGTGGCAAAGCTAGCCAGGCCTGTGTCTTTCCCTTCATGGTGGTGAGATCTCCCAGGCCTGTGGTGAGTCTAGAAGTATCATCCAGGATTCAGGGACTAGAGTCAAAAACCTTAGAAGTCTACCTGGTACCTAAACCACAAGATGCAATACTGTCCATTGATCCCTCTCTTTTTCAAAGACAAAGGAGCTGACCTCATAGCCACTGCCACCCTTGGCCATGGGGAGTACTGCCAGACTACCACCAATGTTCCCTTAAGGAACAAGGTCACTTAAGTCAGTTGTGGTGAATGCTGTCTACCCTGGTGCTTACCTTTCAGGGCAGCTGACTCCCTTCTGGCCTAGGGCAAGTCTAAAAATGCCAGACAAAATCAAGTCCTAGAATCAGGGACCCCAAGATCCTGCTTGGTGCTCTTTCCCTCTGTGGTAGTGTTGGTACCTAAGGTGTAAGACAAAGGAAGTCCCCTTTACTTTTACCTCTTCTTTTCTCAAGCAGAGTTTTATCCTATAGCCACCATAGGTGGCAATGTGCTGAGTCTCATTTGAAGCCAGGAAGTTAAGAGGCTCACAAAGGCCCTTGTTGTAGTATCTCGGTATGGTTGCTGGTTATTCAGAGCCCAAGGGCTCTTTAGTTATCAGTGAATGCTAGCAGGATTGGCTACTTTCCTTCATGCAGCAGGTTCCCTTCTGGCCAAGGATGTGTCTACAGATGTCGTCTGGGAGCTAGGGATTGAAACAGGGTCTCATGACTCTGACTGGTACTCTATCCTGCTGTGACTGAGCTGGTATCCAAGATGGAAGACAAAGTCTTCCCCACTCTTCCCTCTCTTCTCCTCAAACAATAGAAGGGGTCCCTTTTGCAGCCATAAGTGGTGCAGCCTGGGCCTTGGGTAGGGGTGATGCCAGCACTTCCTTGACTTCCCCAGATGGTGTCTCAGTATGTGGCATGCCCTCCCAGTCCACTGTCTCTGAGACTAGTTCAGCACTAGGACTAGCCTACAAGTTGCAGTCCTTCTGGCCTAGACTGTCTTTCAAGTTTACTTAGAGGGTGAGAGCATTTTTGTCCTCAGTGGCAAGGTTTGGGGGCACTCAAGTTTGGACCACAGGGATCTGTGATTCTCCTGTGGCTAGGGCTAGTTTAAATGATCCCTCTGTGGGTGGGCATCAGCTAAGTTTGGTCTGTTTTTCTTTCAGCTCTAAAAGAAAAGCACTGAGTTTGATGCCTCCCAATTGCTGCGCTTTCCGTCTCCCAGAACGTATAGACTCTCTGCACCACTCTGCTGCTGCTGCTGCTGCTGCTGCTGCTGCTGGGGGTGTGGGAGGGATGGCATCAGCAATTCAGGACTCTTTTTATCTATCTCTTCAGTGCCTCTTTCAGTCATATTAAGTTAAAAACAGGTATTATGAGTGCTCACTTGATTTTGTTTCTTATGAAGGTGTTAACTAGGTATCCTTGCAGGGGAGACCATCAGTGAAGCTTTTTATTCCACTACCCCATCCATAAGAATGCAGCTGTATTTATAAATGCCAAAACTTGGAAGCAACCAAGATGTACTCCTGTGTATGAATAGGTGAAGAGTGGCACATCCACACAATGGAATATTATTCAGAAATAAAAACAGATGAAATATCAAGCCACCAAAAGAGACATGGAAGACCCTTAAATGCACATTGCTAAGTGAAAAGCCAGTCTGAAAAGGCTATATATTATATGACTCCAATGACATAAGAGTCTGGAAAAGGTAAAATTCTAGAAATAATAAAAAGATTAGTGGTTGTCAGGGTTTTGAGGAGGAGCAGTGAATAATTAATATGTAGACTACAGGGAATTTTTAAGGCACTGAAATTATACTGTATGATAGTTTTATAGTACTTACATAACATTACACATTTGTTAGAACACATAGACCATAAGCCTTAATGGACTATGGAGTTTGATTAATAGTGATTCATCAATTGTAATGAATGTACCACACCAATGAAAGATGTTCATAACAGGGAAATTTTGGGTTAGTGTGACAGGGAATACTTGGTAACTTTCTGTTTTCCTGTCTTTTCTGTTTCATTTTCCCTTAAATTTAATAATGCTCTGAGAATAAAATTTATTAATTAAAAAATAGTAACTTTTTAAAAATGGGCAAGAATTTAGATAGATATTTTTCCAAATGAAACTTACAAATTACAATATGCACATGAACATATGCACAACATCATCATTAGGGAAATACTAATCAGAACTACAATGAGATACCTCCTCACACAAACTAGGATGGCTATAATAAAAAAGATACACAGTAATAAGTGCCATCAAGGACATAACTTGGCTTGCCAATTCATTGCTACTAGAAATATAAAATGGTGCACCCATTTTGGAAAATGGTTTGGCAGTTCTTTAAAATGCTAAACATAGAGTCTCCATATGGCCCAGCAATTCCACACCTAGGTACACAGCCAAGAGAAATCAAAACATGTGTTCACACAAAAACTTGTAATAACTGCTTAAAGCAGCATATCCATAATAGTCAAAAGAGTAGACACAAATTAATGTCTATTTTATTAGTACGTCTTCACACTGCTATAAAGTTACTACCTGAGACTGGGCAATTTATAAACAAAAGAAGTTTGATTGACTCACCGTTCCACATGACTGAGGAGGCCTCAGGAAACTTACAATCATGGGAGTAGGTGAAGGGAAGCAAGGCACATCTTACATGGTAGCAGGAGAGAGAGAGCACAGGAAAAAAACTGCCACCATTAAAACCATCAGATCTTGTGAAAACTACATCGCTAACACAAGAATAGCATGGGGGAAACCACTCCCATGATCTAGTCATATCCCACCAGGTCCTTCCCTCGACACGTGGGGATTAAAATTCAAAATGAGATTTGGGTGGGGAAAGAGCCAAACCATATTATCTGTGAACAGATGAATGGATTTAAAAAATGTGGAATATCTGTATAGTGCAATATTATTTAGTCATAGAAAGAAATGAAGTACTAACATATGCTATTACATTACGCCGGGTGAAAGAAGCCAATCATTTAAGAATGCAGACTTTATAATTCCATTTACATAAAATATTCAAAAACTAAATCTATGGCAATAGAAATTAGGGGTTGTCAGGGACTAGTGGTAGAGGGGAATAATAAGTGATTGTTTATGGGTATAGAATTCCTCCTTGGAGTGTTAGAATGGTCTAAATTTAATTACAAGAAGAAACCCATTTAATGGTTGAAATAAACCATGTGATAAAATCAGGAGGGCAGCCTTCCCTACCACTATTGTTGATTAGTAAGAAAGTGGAATCAGAGAACAAAGGGTTGACTCAGGCTTCCACTCAACCATGGTTCTCTGAGGCTAGCAATTGGTTGGCTTTACATCATTATAAATAATAACTGGTAAATAAATATTTGTTATTTTTGACTTTCTGACTGGTTGAATGACAATAAGTCTACAATCACACTGGGAAATAGAGATAGTGCTCCCCCCAGTGTTTTTATTATTATTATTATTATTTTTGAAGGAATGAAGGGATTTATTGAAAATGAAAGGACACTCCACAGTGTGGGAGTGGGCCCAAGCATGGGGGCTCAAGGGCCCCATTATAGAAATTTTGGGAGTTTAAATACCCTCCAGAGGATTCCATTGGTTACTTGGGATACACTGTATATAAATGAAAATGATAAAGTTATAAAGTTATTTACTTGGTCTATACCCTATGAAGAGGATATTTCCTGTCATAGCTGAAGCGTGAATTGGCCTTATGTTCCCTGCCTCCAGACCCTCTTTTCCTGCCTCATCTCCCAGCTGAGAGATGTGATCCCCATCAATCTTTATGGGAGGCAGAGAAACCAATGGTCTTTTTTCTGTAACTGCTTCATGTTGACTTGGGGCATAGTCCCTGTGTATAGGGGATCATAGAACTCTCGTCCTGCTCTGTCTAGGAAAGGCAGGGTAGCTCCCTGATGGCCAGGGCTTGTGTCTTCACCTGGAACTGGCTGGAGCCTTTGTTGCCTGATCATCTGAAGCTTGATGGTCTCTAGAAAAGAGGAAATGAATTTGGTTAAAAGATTTAATGGGAACGTCAATGGGACTTCATAGATACCTATGCTGTCAAGAATGTTTGTTATAGAGATTTGCAGGAGAAAAAAACAAAACCTAGTCTGCTCTAGAATCTATGTGTTTCCTTAAAGTCTTAGCCCAAACGACTTCATTTTGGTTTGGTTTGGTCTGTTGAGGCCTAGTCCATAAGCTTAGTCCAAAAAAAAAAAAACGGCATCCCAGAATTTTGTTTAAAAAAACTCCCTCTTTTTGGCAAAGTTCTCACTTAGGTGAGAGTGTGACCAAAACTTAGAGCCTTAGCATCACTCTCAGTTACTATCATTTTGGGTTTCCAGTCCCAGCACATCACAGCACATCATTTATAGGCTATCGTGGCCTCATGGGTGCACATTTCCTTTAGCTTCTGTCATTCTAGTTGAAGAGAGACCATATGATATTCTAGAGATGGCTGCATGGAAGCATTTAAAACATTTGAGAGAATACAGCACACCAGGGAGACTATTATTATGACTACTGGGAGAATAATAACAAGAGCTTGGAGTATGCTCCTTATTCAAGGTCCCCACAAGCCAAACCTCCAAAAATCAAATAGATCAAAGAATGAGCTAAAGAGTTTGCTCACTTGACTAAGCAGTCTCTTTATTAATCTCCTACCACTGAATTTCTATAATCTTCATTTGATGTATTTTTCCATAGGCCATGAGTGCAAGCGACTGCACAGATATTTCTTTGTTTAACCAATTCTATCATAACTTTCACAAAAGAATTTAAAGTCTGTTGTATAATTAAGGCCTTTACAGTAGAATTTGGTATAGAACCTATCATGGGAATACATTTCTAATCATTGCCTCTTTTACCTTAAATCACGGAAAAAGGACCTAACAAATGATGCCCTTCTAGAAGAGTGAAGGCCTCCTGGTAATGTTCTCTTTAAGTCATGATGTGGGTTACGAGGAATAAACCAATGTTTTGTTTTTAACTGATTAGGAGGCAACGTAGGTACCACTAAAGTTTCTTTCCTACATTGGCCCTTCATCTTGTATCTATTAAAGGATAAATTTATCCATGTGTAAGACTGGCTGTAAACTTCACAAATAAAAGTACATCCCATAAGTGCATATAACAGACCCCCTTTCCACTTCTATTGTTTATAGAGGCATAAGCAAGGGAAAATACTCAAAGATAGGAGTTTCATAGTAGAAGACTTAATCTGTGAACTTGGGAAAAGCTGTTCACATCAAGAATGCCATTGTCTTCTTTGGAAAAATTACCTGGTTAGTTTTACCTTAAGGGTTCCAATGGGTGTACAGTTCTAAGAGTGTAGAGGTGCCCCTTCACAGTTGAAAGATTATGAACCCAAAGCTAAAGTTCCCAAAGTTTTGTTGTTGTGTGGATGGCAAGGAAAGTCTTTCTCTGATGTTTTCAGAAGATCCAAACTATAAAAAGCTTTTTTACCTGATGAAAATACACTGTAGTATAAGAATCTACTGTTATAACATCAGCCCTCTTGCATGGGAAAGCTTTTATATAAGCAGAAAACATGCATTAAAAATAACAATTGAATGAAATCCCTTTATAAAATGTTTAAATGGCCCACTAGGTGACCAAATGTACCTGAAACTTTGTTTTCCCAATAATACGGGACCAAATATTGGCTTATAAACTATTTCAGTAATTTGTTGAGTCACTACACCAATATATTCAATTTGAATCATTTTATCTTTTCCATGAGTCATGGAATGCAGAACTTTTAATAATAAAAGCTTTAAGGACTCATAAAGGACAAGATAGCCATCTAGTTCTCCACGAGTCCATGCTTAATCAGCATTAGACTTACACCCTCTTGAATACCAGTTGCTTTTTCAAATTAGGTGCAGAGCACTGACAAGGAAATTTGGTTATTTCTGTGGCTTACAATAACTTAACATAATAATCATACTTAGACATCAGAATTTTAGAAATTCCATACAATTTTGGAGCATATATTAGTATTAATTCACAAAAAATACCTAAAGAAGATTGAACATCATTTTGGCAATCCTGTGTACCTAAACATGTCAAATAATCCTGTATACTTCTTTTTTTGGATGTTTTCCGGAGGCCTCTGATCCATCCCAAAAGCCAGGCATTAGGAAAGACAATTTTGAAATTGAAGTTTGATTTTGGAATTCCAGATTATCATAAATTATATATTTTGCCAAAATGACTCAGAAATTTTATTACCAAAAAAACACATTTTACTGTTCTTACACACTTCGCATGTAAAACTGTTTCTAGTAGTCTTAATTATATGTTACAAAGACAACTCTTAGCAATTTTAATTTTAACATAAAATCTGGTAAGTTACTTTCTGAAAAGGTTTGAATATTTCCAGCATAGCTAGGGGTGTGGCCAACTCCACATGTCCCCAGCCCTTACCTAGCTGGAAAGCAGGCAAGGTTAAACAATTTTCAAAAGCTAAAGAAGCAGTTTATGACCTTAAAGCATTTAGCAAACCTAATATTTGAACATAATTTAGACCACATGTTTACATTTTGAAGACATTTGTATTTTATCAATAATCTTTAAAACTGCTTATTTCCCAAAGATAACTCAAGTCACATGAACTAAATAAAAGGCATTATGTTTCTCACTTTTCTGAAAAAAATATTTAAGCTCTTATTATGATTAAATCAATTGATTTAAAAATTTACAGAGGAGATAAACAGTGATGTTTACTTTTTAATTGTAGGGTATAATAAATTCCTCTTCAAAGATTTTAGCCTGTAAATTGTTAAGCACAATGAATTCTGAGATCCTCTCCAAGGAACCAATGCATCAGTATGTTCAGCTCCCCTGTTCTTTGTTCTTCATTTTAAAGTTTAACTTCCTTGTTCTCTTTATATCCTTGCTCCTAATTTCAGTAAACAACCGCCTCCTAGCCTTTATCACATGCCCCATCCTGAGTCACCCCAATCACCTGCTCTGACCCAAGTCATCCTGAATCACCTGTTCTGTAACCATCCTTCCCGCCAAACTATTCATCCCACCACTCTGACTCATACCCCTGCTCTCTTTAAAATAGCCAGTTGGAATTAGCTGAGACTGTGTGGTCCAACCCTAGCCAATAGGAGAATGACACAGCCGTAGGGGCTACCTGTGTCAGGAATAAAAAACCCCTTCCCCTCCCTTGTTCAGATGTGCTCTTGCCATTTGCTCCATTCACAAGTCACGCCATTCTGTAGAATTAAAATTGCCTTGTTGAGAAAATTAAATTTATGTTCGAGTGCTATTTCTTTTGTGGCACTAAAAGTTTATTTCTAACAAATTTGAGGACTCACTTGGGATTCCCATTCTCCTCAGGGGAGGGTCTAGACCTCTCCAGTGAGGAGGTGCACCCCACTACCTCACTGTGGTGGCCTCAGGGGTAATGAATTGAGACCCACCTGGTGTGATGAATAAACCCATACTCTCGGTAATGAGGAAAGAAACCCGCTGGTGACCTGGGGGAATGGATCCTCACACACCATGGTGACCACGTATCTCTGTGCACAGGCTAAGGCAAGAAATGTCACAAAAGTGGCAAAGCATTTACTTAGTGGTCGGAACCAAGGTAAGAAAAGCTGTGGGGACAGTGAAGTATTCCTTGGTCAAGACATACAAAGGCAAGAAAATCTGCGGGGGTGGTGAAGTATTCCTTGGTCAAGGTATCTTGGGGGTTAAAAAGAGGCAAGGAATCTAGCCTCACCCCAAAGGGTGAGAAATTTCCAATTGGGGAAATTGAGCCTCGCCCCAAAAGGTGAGAAATTTCCAGTAAGGGATATTGAGCCTCACCCCAAAAACGGGAAATACCTCAAGTAAGGTAAGAGATAAAAAGGATAAAGCTAGCAACAATAATATTCCCCCTGGTAATCCCCTAGGTCTAATGTTAAAATATTAGAAGGATAAAACCAAAAATAAGAAAAAGCAGCTGCTGTCCCAGACCCTTCTCCCATCCCTGTTGTTCCCCTCCTTATAAACCTGCCTCTTGGGAATTATCCCAAGAGCCCACTTACTGCCAACCAAAGTACCCTTCCCTAAAAGGACTTCAACGTGTGATAGAGCAAGTAAAAAAGATATTCAGAACTTCTCTTTACCCTCTTCTTGAGGGAAGAAAGAGGCATGATCCGTAGAGCTGCTATGGGAGCCTAGGAATGTGAACACCTTCCTGGCCAAAATATTCCTAGAGCAGATCAAAAATTTCCTGCCCAAGACCCCTGGTGGGCCAATAACAATGCAGTCCACCAAGAAAATATGCAGGACCATAGGGTATTAATAAAGGGGATTAAAGAATCAGTACCCTGAACCCAGAATCTTACCCAAACACTTAATATACAGAAAGGGAAAGATGAAGGGCCTATAGAATTTTTAGACAGATTAAAGGAACAAATGAGAAAATATGCTGGTCTAGGTCTCGAGGATCCTCTTGGGCAGGGAATATTAAAACTTCATTTTGTCACTAATCATTGGCCAGATATTAATAAGAAATTTAAAAAGAGAACTACAAAGATAAACATATAGAAGAGCTTCTAAGAGAAACCCAAATAGTATCTGTAAGAAGAGATGAAGAAAAACAAAAGCAGAAGGCAAAAATTCTGCTGTCCACCATACAACAAAGTACTCAGGGGGCCAGAACCTGTAAAAGAACCTAGACCCCCACTCTCCAGGCAATATAAAGGGTATGAAAGAGTAAAGACAGGACACTCAAAGGTAGAGAAAAAAAAAAAATCTGAGAGGAGAAAGACTGACAGAGGCAAAGAGGGAGTCAAAGAGAGAGAGAGAAAAAGAGGGAAAGAGATAAAGAGTCAGAGAGAGAGAGAGAGAGGCAAAGAGAGATGGAGAAGCAAAGGGAGAGAAAGAGGCCAAAACAAATGTTTCTAATTTAAAAATGTATATAGGTCACTTCAAAAGAGAATGTCCTAAATGGAAAAAAGAGCAAAAGTCATATATGAAAGCAAATCAGCTAATATTAAATTTCTGTTAATTCCAGAAGCAGGGATAAATCTATTAGGAAGAGATTTAATGCTAGAATTAGGCCTAGGCCTCCAAATCAATCATGGGAAATTCTTCCCCTCCCTAAACTAGCTCACTACCACAGACAAAGAACACATCCATCCCGAAATATGGTCAAAAGACGGGAATCAAGGTAAGTTACAGATTCCTCCAATTCATGTTAAATTAAAAACCCCTGGGGAAATAGTAAAGCAAAAGCAATGTACCCTATTCCTTTAAAAGCCAGGGTAAATTTAAAACCTATAATTGATAATTGAAGGTCTTCTCTGTGATGGGCTTCTTAAACCCTGTATGTCTCCCTATAACACTCCAATAGTGCCTGTAAAGAAATCAGACAGGTCATACTGTTAGTGTACGACCTTAGAGATATTAATCAAATAGTCCAAACAACACACCCTGTAGTTCCCAGTTCTTTTACTATTATCAGTAGGATCTCATGCAGTCACCAGTGGTTTATAGTAATAGATTTAAAAGATGCCTTCTGGGCTTTTCTGTTGGCACAGGACAGTCGGGACCTATTTGTCTTTGAGTGAGAAGACCCTCACTCTGGTCAGAAATAACAATACTGATAGACAGTCTTACACCACAGGTTTACAGAGTCTCCAAATTTATTTAGTCAAATATTAGAACAAGTCATTTAATTAGCAAAGGTAAATGGAAAATTGAGCTTAAACAGATTGAAGGCATCATATCCCTGCTCTGCCGGAGACTAAACAAGAACCTCAAAAATTTTAGGATTAGTCTGATACTGTTGTCTATGGATAGACTCTTATGCCCTAAAAACAAAACTCTTATACAAAAAGCTCATGCAAGACAGGCCAAACTCCCTCATCTGGCAATTACCAGAAATCCAACAGGTGGAAAGGTTAAAACATCTACTAGTAATTGCCCCGTCCTAGCTTCACCCTCCTTCAGCAGCCATTCCACCTTGTTGTCATTGTAAGCAAGGGCATAGCCTTAGAAGTGCTTACCCAAAAGCATGGAGGCCACTAACAACCCGTAGCCTTCCTATCAAAAGTCCTTAACCCAGTAACCCGCGGATGGCCCAAATGCATTCAATCTGTAGCGGCGGCAACTGCTTTGCTAAAAAAAAGTAGAAAAATAACTTTTAGAGGAAACCTCATTGTAAGCACACCTCACCAGGTCAGAACTATCCTAAGTCAAAAAGGAAAAAGGAGCTTGCTCACTCAAGAATATTAAAGTATGAAGCTATTCTGTTAGAAAAAGATGATCTAACATTAACCACTGATAATTCGCTTAACCTAGCAGGTTTCCTAACAGGGGATCTAAATCTAAAGAGAGCGCGCACATGTTGAGATTTAATTAATTACCACACAGAGGTCCAACCATACCTAGGAGAAACTCCCTTCAGGATGGGATGACACTTATTTATAGATAGTTTCTCCCGGGTGAACGTGGGAAAAAAGACACAATGGGTATTCATTACTTGATAGAGAAACTCTTGTAGAAAGAGAGTTAGGAAAATTGCCTAATAATTTGTCTGCTTAAATGTGTGAGCTGTTTGCACTCAGCCAAGCCTTAAAGTACTTACAGAACCAGGAAGGAATTATCTATACCGATTCTAAGTATGCCTTTGGAGTGGCTCATACATTTGGAAAAAATTTGGACTGAACAAGGTCTTATTAATAGCAAAGGATAATTAAGATCCCAAACTTACAAGGTTTTAAACAAAAGTAAAGTTTGCTAAAAGTTAACAATGTAACATGTATTATCCTAACTTGTGGCCTTAGGTAGTCTAGTCCACACACGAAGGAAGTTTGCTTTGGAAAAGAATGGTTATCATCTTTGACATTTAAAAAAAGGAGAATTCATGTAAAAAGAATCTTACATGGTAAATTCTCATCCTAAATTAAATTAACTGGTTGTTTTTAAAAAAGGGATGTTTACATCAGAAAATTTAGGCATGTCAAAGATTGTGAAAGTTGTGAAAAGTGTTATAAAAGAGAATTTATGCAAGAAATGTTGCACAATTTGAAAGTAATTAGGCCTCCTGAATGTAAAACTATTGAAACAGTTGATGTGCAAAGTGTGTAAGGAAAGCAAAATATACCTTTGGTAAAAGGATTATAAGGAGGCATAAGAAAGTGGATTTTTACCTACATTAAATGGTTAAAAAAAATGTTTTGGGCCGGGCGCAGTGGCTCACACCTGTAATCCCAGCACTTTGCGAGGCCAAGGCAGGTGGATCATGAGGTCAGGAGATCGAGACCATGGTGAAACCACATCGCTACTAAAAATACAAAAAAAATTAGCCGGGCGTGGTGGTGGGTGCCTGTAGTCCCAGCTACTCAGGAGGCTGAGGCAGGAGAATGGTGTGGACCCGGAAGGCAGAGCTTGCAGTGAGCTGAGATTGCACCACTGCACTCCAGCCTGGGCAATAGAGTGAGACTCTGTCTCAAGAAAAAAAAAGAAAAAGAAAAGAAAACATATGTTTTGAAGGTTTAAGCAAGTTTTGAAATGTTAATTGTAAAGCAAATTCTGTGTGTAAACATATTGGCTAAAGTTAAACGGGTATCACCCTACCCAGTTTTTCTCTGAACTGGACATTAAAATAAAAGCACAATGGGTTTTTCTTAAAGCACTAACCTGCTCTTTAATAAAAATTATAAAGGGTTAAAAAGAGTTTAAAAAAACGTAGCTTATGGTCAGACATTAAAATTGGATAAATATATCTACAAGGTTTTATTAAAATTGAGTTTAACATTAATAGCACTCTAATATAAAGGTAAAATTTAGTTCATCTGGTATAAAAATCATACCAGAAGCATTATCAAATATAAAATGGTGTTTGGCTTTCTTTGGTCTAAAAACTAATAAAAATAGGTGCTAAAGAGAATTCAGAAGGAAAATGGGTATTGCTAGGCCAGCGAGACCTGTTATCCAAACTCCTCATGATGGAAATCTTGTTTCAACTGCATTAAGGGAGCCCTTGAGGGCCCCAAGCCATGTGTGATGCAGTCCTCAGAGTTTATAGGTGTGTAAGAATTTATACCCTGGACAAACGGGTTAAGGACAGTTGCTTAGTATGTAAGAAAACCAACAAACAAACTATAAAAAGATTGTCCCTGTGGGAAGGAGTCCAGACTAAAGGTCATTCCAAAATATCCAGATTGATTACACAGAGATGCCTCCAATTTGGTCGTCTAAAGCATTTATTAGTAATAGATCACATTACTCATTGGGTAGAAGCTATTTCCTTTTCAAGTACAACCGCTAATAAAGTAGTCAAGGCATTAGTTGAAAATATTATACCCAAGTTTAGATTAATCAAAAACATTGATTCAGATAATAGGACTCATTTAACTGCACATGTCATTAAGAAATTAGCCCAGGTATTAAATATAATATGCAAATATCATACTCCCTGGCACCCACCTTCATCAGGAAGAGTGGAAGGAATGAACCAAACTATACAAAATGCCACCTAATCAAATTAGCCTTAGAGATTCAGTTACCATGAACCAGATGCCTTTTCATTGCACTGTTGAGAATCCGAACTGCTCCTTGGAGAGATGTTGACTTTTCCCCTTAAGAAATGTATAAATTGCCCTGTTTGCACTCAACTGCTCACACTCCCGTGTTCAAAACAAAAGATCAGTTTCTCAGAAATTATATACTTGGTTTATATTCCACTTTCTCTTCCCTCAGAACTAAAGGCCTTTTAGCACAGGTACCACCCCTAGAGTTTCCAGTATACCAACATCAGCCTGAGGACCATGTCTTCATCAAAAGTTGGAGAGAAAGAAAGCTTGAACTGGCTTGGGAAGGACCCTATCTAGTACTTCTAACCACTGAGATCACAGTTCAAACAGCAGAAAGAGGATGGACTCACCACACCTGGGTCAAAAGAGCACCACCTCCTCCAGAATCATGGACAGCTATTCTAGGGCCAACTCCAACCAAGCTAATGCTAAAAGGGGTTTGATCCTCTTATATTGCATCTTTTTCTTTTGTCCTCCTATTGCTAGTCCTCTCATTATTAATGTAACTAGGTCAAGTTCACCCCAAACTATTACTTTTGATGCTTGTCTTGTGATAACCTGTGGAGTTTTGCCAAACCAGAGGCAAAGGCCTTTTCATTGCCCTGTTGAGAATCTGAAATGCTCCTCGGAGAGATGTTGGCTTATCGCCTTAAGAAATGTTGAGACTCTCCACTTCAGAAAAGCATCCTGGTCCTTCCTGGCTCTCTTCAGACTGAAAATCTTTTAACTGGGATCAGTTAGTCTGGGAGGATTTTGATGATAATCCCAGAATGAACTGGGAATCTTGCCCTCCTAGAAAAGAACTTTCATGCCGTAGCTGATCTAATGTCTTATGGACTATCAAGGAGCAAAGATGGACCACCCTATTGTCAGTTGAATCAATGTAATCCAGTACAGATTACCATCTCTGTTCCCTGGAGTTCTTCCCCTTCATTAGGCCATGTCTATGGTATAGGAACAGAAGTCTCAGAGAAGGACTCCATAAGATTCTTTGAAATGTGCTTCATTGCCTCCTCACCTCCTACATCCCCTTCTCACCCTCGTAAGTACTCCACTAACCAAATCTTCTCTCATTATATACCCAACAATAAAACCAAAGTAGCTGTTGTAGCGGTTAAAGATTTAAAACAAACTATAGCAACTGAAACAGGGTATCAGGACACAAATGCTTGGTTGGAATGGATTAAATATTCTGTTTGCACGCTAAAGAAAAGCGACTGTTACGCTTGTGCGACAGTCAGGCCAGAGACCCAAATTGTCCCGTTTCCACTTGGGTGGTCCTCTCATGGACCGGGCATGAGTTGTATGGTAGCTCTCTTCCAGAAACCCACAGCCTGGGGTAATGAGTCATGCAAGACTCTTTCACTCCTGTTCCCTGAGGTCAAGAGCCCTGCAGGTCAGCCCCCAAGGGCCATCTGGTCTCCAGCCCCTGATGTTAACTTCACCCTGTGCCTTTCATGGCAGGAGGAAAAGTTAACATTCCTTGGAGACTTAACAGCATGCAGTGAAACCAAGTCTTTTTCAAGAGTTTACCAATCAGTCTGTCCTTGTTCATCCCCGAGCAGATGTGTGGTGATATTGTGGGGGACTATTGCCGAGTATTCTGCCAAGTTGTTAGAGCAGCACTTGTGCTGCAGTCCAATTCGCCATCCCTTTCACTCTAGCATTCCTTCAACATAACAAATAAAATCACAAAAGAAGAAGTGCCTCACATGGGTCCTTTGACCCCCATGTTGATATAAATGCTATTGGAGTTCCTGAGGAGTACCAGATGAATTTAAAGCCTGAGATCAAATAGCTGCAGGATTTAAGTCAATCTTTACATTAATAACATACATTGGATAAATTACATCTATTATAATCAGCAGTGGTTTATTAATTACACCAGGGATACTATCAAAGGGATAGCAGAACAACTGGGGCCCACTAGCCAGATGGCCTGGGAAAACAGAATGGCCCTAGATACGATATTAGCCACAAAAGGTGGTGTTTGTGTTATGATTGAAACTCAGTGTTGTACCTTTATCCCAAACAGCACTGTTTGTTGGTAGTCCATAAGACAACTCCCCACTGGGAGCATAACAAGGGCCTTACAAATATTTATTGCTTTATTCAATGAACTAGCTAAAATTCTGGAGTCAATAACCACTTCTCAGGGTGGCTAGAAAGGTGGTTCAGTAAATGGAAAGAATTCATAGCCTCAATTCTTATTTCTCTTGTGGGCATAATAGATGCGTTCATTCTTGTTAGGTGTTGTGTCATATCATGCATCGGTGGGCTAGTGCAAAGACATGTAAAAGTAGCACTTACTAAAACCTTCCTAAACTCTCCTCCACCTTATTCAGATAAGCTTTTTGTTTCAGAGGATTAAGTCAAGCAGCAAAGCCAAGACATGATAAAAAGGTTTGAAGAGGAAGTACTATGAAAATTGAAGGGGAAATTGTAGGATATAATAAATATATTTATAAATAACTAAATATATATAATAAATATATATATAAATAAATAAATATAAAAAGTCTTCAAAGGTTTTAGCCTGTAAATTGTTAAGTACAATGAGTTCTGAGATGCTCTCCAAAGAACAAATGCATCAGTATGTTCTGCTCCCCTGTTCTTTGTTCTTCATTTTAAAGTTTAACTTCCTCAATCGCTTGTCTCCTTGCCCCTAGCTTCAGTAAACAACCCCCTCCTAATCTCTATCACTTGCTCCATCCTGAGTCACCCCTGGTCACCTCCTCTGACCTAAGTCATCATGAGTCACCTGTTCAGTAACCGTCCTATCTACCAAATTATTCATCCCACTACTCTGACTCATACCCCTGCTCTCTTTAAAATAGCCAATCGGAATTAGCTTAGACTGTGTGGTCCAACCCTAGCCAATAGGGGAACAACACAGCAGTAGGTGCTACCTGTGTCAGGAATAAAAACCCCTTCCCTTCCCTTGTTCAGTTGTGCTCTCTCCATTGCTCCATCTACAAGTCGGACATTTCTATAGAATTAAAATTGCCTTGCTGAGAAAATTAAATTTATGATCAAGTGCTAGTTCTTTTGTGGCACCAAAAAATTATTTCTAACATATTTAAACTGTTTGCACAGAGAGAAAGAGGCAAGACATTGACTGGTAAGAAATGCTTGCCTTTCTGCCAGCATGCCAGGTTTCTGGGTTCTCTCTCCCTGAGTGGCCCTAGCAACCCTGCTCGACTGTATGCAAACAAATCCTCTCCCATGAATTAAGAATATTCACAAATAGTTTATGAATTTTGAAGAAATCAGGCAGAAACAGAAATATAACTCAAATTCTATTTACAAAAGTATACTCAACATGCTTGAATTATTCATGAAGCCTAAAATCCAAAGTTAGGTTAAAAGGCAGGTGTACTCTATCAATTCTTGCAAGCCAGACACAGGCAGCCAAGGAATTCAAGATAAATGGAGAGTAAACAGCAAACAAATGAAAACTAGAAACAAAAACAAATAAACTGGAAACCAACCCTAAATTTTCCTACTTAATGTACCCTGGAAGCTACAGTGTTACCTAGGTTTCCAGAAAACCCACATAACAAATATTTATTTCTTCATAAAGAATTCAATATCCTTAAATTCACCAATATTATTATACCTTCTGTGCAATCAAGAAATTCACTTTAAGCACATGACCAATACTCTAGCACTAGCCATGCAAAATGGTAGACATAATGTGAAGCAATGCAAGCATGTGTGTGAAATTTGGCTCTACACTAAATCCAGCTTTCTGCTTAACTATTTTAAAAAAAGAATTGCCAAATTGCAGATGCATTTCTCGACAAAACTTCTTACTTTAATCAAGACTAAGAGCTTTAACTATGAAAATGTTAATTAGCCAAATGTCTCCAATTTTCTATCAGGTTTTAAAGAATATTTTATTATTTAAACCTTTTCCACATCTTTCTCCCCTATTTAATGGTTCTTTACTACATTGTTTCATAAATAACCTTTTCAAATCTATAACTTGAAATAACTTTTAGATAACTTCTGAATTAGACAAAATTATTCTTTTTCACTATTAGCATAACCTTTTCTGTCACATTTTGTGTATAGAATTATGTGTTAACTAGAATTTTTATCTTAATAACCTTACACTTTAGCAAAACCCTAAAAAGCAAGAAATCCTGAGCTATCAAATATGGACTTTTATAGATAAGAACAATTCTACAATTTTAGAAACATATTTCCCCATATCACAATCCCTTCTTAATTGGAAATGTTCCAGATATTAAATGAGCATCAAAAATAACTTTAAGATATTAATTTATGCAAAAAGTTTACCTGAAACATTTATCCCATTCTCTGTACTTAATTTTTACTTATAACAAGGAAGACATGAGACATCAATCAACATATGTAAAATCAACATTGGTTCAGTCCAGAAAGACAGGACAACTCAAGGCGAGGCAGGGAGGGGGCTTGGGGGCTCTCAAATCACAGGTAGGTAGGAGACAAGTGGTGGCATTCTTCAGAGTTTCTGATTAGCCTTTCCAAAGGAAGCAATCAGATATGCATTTATCTCAGTGAGACTTTGAATAGAATGTGAGGCAAGTTTGCCCCAAGTAGCTCCCAGCTTGAATTAACACTGACATTTAAAAATATCTAGTAAAGACAAACATAAAATTCAGACAAAATTCTGGAGGCATTTCTATTTTTATTCCACCAATAATTTTAAAGCTAGCTTGCTTAGTAAAGTTATACTTTAAGTCATGTGAACTTGAAAATCACTTAGACTTATTTTATTTATGAGCGCTCTTTTACTTATAAGACAGTTTGGTAGACACAACATATAACAATAAGTGCACATACAAATAAACACATCTAGACACATATACACATGCATAAATGAAGATCCAACAGCTTGGAACCCTAGCCATGAAATAGCAATGCCAAGCTTGCCAGTTTTACCTTGTCCCAATAGGTAATCCAAGGAAGGCTGTGAACTAAAATTTTGGCCAAAACAATCTCCATCGCAGTTAATTTTTAAAGGCCAAACCTCCCCAGTCTCCAAAGAGCACTGATGCCAAACAATACCAAAGGAGGACATAACACGTTAACCAGGCCTCCTGCTTAGGACAGCAGCACAGAAGTTTGCATACGTGCAACACCATCCCACTTTCCCATTAGTCAGTAAACTCCAGATTGTAAACAATTTTGGGGCCAAGCAGCATTGCAACTGTGAGAGAAAATTCTAAGGAAGGCTTATGACTAGACTTCAGAACCTCTACCGAGAGCATCCCCTTTGGGGAAGCTAAGGTCCACAGGATCGCCCAGAGCATCCTCCTTTGGGGTCCAAACTTAGAGTGTCAGACGTCTCTGACATTCGGTGGGTACCAGTGCCACATGCAGGTTTCCCTCCAGAGCCTACTAGGAGCTTCATAGGCATAGTTATAAACTGTAATGAGAGGAACTGGAGACTGGGTGGGCTTTTTGTCCTTAGCCAGTTGAGTGTGATAAGGAAAGAATTTAGCTTAAGAAAAGAAGATTTAAGGCACCTGCAACGTGCAAGTTTGCTCTGAACTGTGTCACATGTAGGGATCAGTGACCACACACATAAAAAATTAAAAAAAAAAAAAAAAGAAAAAAAACAGAGTCCTTCCCTCCTTTGGGCAGGGCAATTATTCCCATTCATTCCTAGGCCTTCAGGCAGTACCAAGGAGTGACCCCAACCAATTGCCCTCAATTTCCAAGGAGCTACTAGGAAACAGCCATTGAAAGACTGAAAAAAAAAAAAAAGAGAGGGACAAAAAATGAAAGATGCAGGCCCCTTAAGTGAACTGTGTGGTGGTGGTTAGGTTTATCCACATGGAAACCCTAGTTTCCCTGGCCACGGCCAGAAACCTGCAGTTGCTTCTGTGTTTACGCACTGCTCACCAAGTGTACTGAGTTGGAAATTAAAAGAGAGAGAGAGAGAGATTCCCCTGTATGGAGCAGAAAGGAAAAGGAGAAAAGAGAAAAGTAAATACCAAACTTTGGGCTCACCTCTTCATCCTGGCTGGCTCACCAAAATAGGACACTGGTAGAGGGTGTCCAGGTTCTTAGTGTCTGAACTAAGAATTGGACAAAATGCACAAATAAAGCAAGGAAAGAATGAAGGGATTTATTGAAAATGAATGTACACTCAACAGTGTGGAAGCGAACTGGAGCACAGGGACTCAAGGGCCCCAAAAGGATTTTGTAAAGGGAGTAATCACCTGCATCTACAACAGAATAAATGAGTGCTTTAAACCTCAGCTAACTCTGCTTCTTTTTTTTTTTTTTTTTTCTTTTTTTTTTTGAGACAGAGTCTTTCTCTGTCACCCAGGCTGGAGTGCAGTGACACGATCTCGGCTCACTGCAAGCTCCGCCTCCCAGGTTCAAGTCATTCTCCTGCCTCAGCCTCCCGAGTAGCTGGGACTACAGGTGCCCATCATCACGCCTGGCTAATGTTTTATATATTTTTAGTAGAGATGAGGTTTCACCATGTTGACCAGAATGGTCTTGCTCTCCTGACCTCGTGATCCGCCCACCTTGGCCTCCCAAAGTGCTGAGATTACAGGCGTGAGCCACCACACCCGGCCACTCAGCTTCAAAATAAAATAGAAAATATACAAAATTAACACATACCAAAATAGTATTTATGATACTAAATATAAAAAGTGATAGGTTTTACTCGTAAAGTTTATCTATTATGCTAAAATTTTAAATGGAGATAAACTTGTATTTAAAATTTCTAGCTGCTTCATTTAACAGTGTATTTTTTTTAAATTTTAGATTGATTCTTCATGTAAGGTAGCAATTTGCAAACATCACATAATTTGTACCAACATAAATAAAATTACATTTAACAGCATTAGAATAAAATGTAAATTTACTAAATGGAATTGTCATTCTCTGAAGTGTTTTAATTTAAATGTTTGCATGTGTTTTTTCTAAAAAATATTTTACAACTGTAATTATTTAATGTATTTAAGGGAGATTTCATGAAGATAGGAATTCTGTTTTATTTTGTGTTTTAGACATACTTCATGTTCCTGGCACACACAAGGCACTAAATAAATATTCTTTTGCCATTTGATCAATTGTATTTTTTCATATTTCTAGGTGACCTCAGTTAATTTTCTCTTACGCTGCTTGTAGATTGCCCTTTTAACAACTACACATCTTTTTGAGATTTTTGTTCTGTTTACCTCTTTCTGGTTTTGGATAGTTTGCTAAAATAAAATCCTTCCTGAGCTTTTATCTGCTTAATGTATTCCCCCACTGACATTGCCTTGAGTTGTAATTTGCATCCTGTTGTTCCTGCAGACAGAAATTTCCATTTTGCTTTACTTAAAAAATTATTAACAAATTAAACCACACATTTTCAATACTAAGTAATTCGTTGTTGCTGTTATGTACTGTAGGAGACACAAAAGTACTTTTTAAATGGGTTCTTTCAATAACCTGAAAATGTAGTGAGACAGACAAAATTACAGAGAAAAATATAAAAATATTTGCCTCAAAATGGCAGTTATGTGACTATATGTGACAGAGCTGAGGAGAGAAAGTTCTGTGTGGGCTGATTTTATTTTTCTTTACCTTTAGCATGAAGCCCATACTTTTAATTCCTTACTTTTCCTTCTCTTTCTATGTAAGGTAATTTTTATTTTGTTTAAAATTACTATTATAGAAAAGTAAAACATAAACAGAAGAAAGAATACTGTAATGAACGTGATGAACACATCACACAGCTTTAGTGATTATTGCCTTAATGCCAATTCTATTTTATTTATACCTCACCCACTCTGTCCAACCTCTTGCTAGATCAACCTGTAGCTAATTCCAGATACTACATCATTTGTAAATATGTCAGTTTGAATCTCTGAAAAAAAAAGGATCATTTTAAAAGTAGTAATACTGTCATTATTGTACTTATAAAAAGGAAACAATGATTCCTTAATATCATCGAAATCTATTCAGTATTCAAATTACCCCAGTTGTCTTGTTTTTATAGTACTTGTATTTGAATCTGATTTCAAATAAGTTCTTATATTTGAAATTGATTGATATCTCCCTAAGAGTATTGATACAGGTTGAATTTCTAAAGCTAGAAATGAATTCCTTTTCAATGAGAAATCTTTTGTTAAAGCCTGTGTTTGAAAACATATTTAGCATTCGCTATAACTCCATGAAGAAAATTGAGATATCAGTGTGTGATTTCTGGAAGGAATCATTCCTGCTTGACTGGTTTCTAGATGAGAGATTGAACTAAGAAGCCTAGAACTTCTTGCTAATCAATCACTCAGACACAGTTGTCATCCTGATTGTATTCCCCAAGAGAGTGCATTGCTAAAGTAGTTGTGAGTAACTCTCATGCCATAGGCATTCTTGGTCTGTTTTTGTACGAGGAAAATTTATAGGAAATTTACAGCCTGTTACAGGAAATTCTTCCATTTAGATAATAATATTTATTCAATTTATGCTGTCACAGCCTTATGTAATTTTTTTGTGCAAGGAAATGAAGTGTAGCACAATCTAGCAGCATTGATTGGAAATAACTCTTGAAATGTCAAGGACTTTCTCTTTAAATGATAATTAACAGATTAAATGCCAACAAGTACATTTAATAACCATGATATTTTATATTTGGACCATAGCCAAAATCATCAGTAAATGTAGTCACTTAAGGATCTCAGATATTTGATCTTGAATTGAAATGTTACTTAATCATGTATATTTTAATTACTCAGCAGTAACCTCCACTATGTAAGGTATGTGTAGTGAGTATTAAAAAGTTTACAATGCATTTAATTTTCTAAATAACAGAAAACTATTTGAAAGTAAACTGTACATCATAGTAGCTTTTGCCTTAGAAAACATTTCTTGAAATCACTCTATTGCATGACCGTGAAAATTCAAGTTTTCTATGCAGCCATAAAAAATGATGAGTTCGTGTCCTTTGTAGGGACATGGATGCAGCTGGAAACCATCATTCTCAGCAAACTATTGCAAGAACAGAAAACGAAACGCCGCGTGTTCTCACTTATAGGTGGGAATTGAACAATGGGATCACTTGGACTCCGGAAGGGGAACATCACACACTGGGCCTATTATGGGGGGCGGGAGGGATGGCATTGGGAGTTATACCTGACGTAAATGACGAGTTGATGGATGCTGACGAGTTGATGGGTGCAGCACACCAACATGGCACAAGTATGCATATGTAACAAACCTGCACGTTGTGCACATGTACCCCAGAACTTAAAGTATAATAAAAAAAAAAGTTTTCTAAATTCATATCCAATGCTTTAGAAAATACAAACATTATGTTAATTAATCAATCCTTATCTCTTCCAATGACTATTTAATGCCTGCTTTATGCCAGGCACTATCCTAAAAAGTTAGGCATAAACTACAGACAAAAATTAAGTTCCTGCCTTCATGGAGCCTCTGCTAAATAACCCTGCTAAACGAAGAAGGAAAAATAAAGAGTTCTTATCAAAATTTCTGGAAAAAAAAATATTTATTAAATATCTAACACGTTCCAGGTACTGTGCTAAGCCACAAACACAGATAAGTTTGAAACATTCCTTTCCTTCAGAATGGTATGGGAAACTAATAGGACACAGTCATAAATAAGTAGCAAAAAGTAAAGAATCATGATGTGAAAACTCAGGGTGATTGGTAAGAATATTTAGCAGATGATGAAAGAAAAGGAACTACAGAAAACCTGGAAGGATGTGGGAAGAGAACTTTTTCACCTTGTTTTGATGATAAATTCTTGGACAAATAGATTAGATAAAATTTAGTTTGCTTTTAGTTTGCTATAGATTGAAGTATATGACAAGCTATTAAGAGCAACAACTTCAGATTGCTAAACGTGGGAGTCAAGATGCACTTTAACAGCTAGGAAAGTCAAAGCAATAAGGTATGCTGAAATGAGAAAAGTTTGCTAAATCAATTCAAGTTGAGCAGCATTTGAACTAAATCCAAATTTACAAGGCTCTTACAAATGGATATCTGATCCTGTAATTGAAAACATGAAAATTAAGAAGTTTTTTCCTAAGTTTTTCTTTTTTTAAGTTATACTTTAAGCTCTAGGGTACATGTGCACAACGTGCAGGTTTAGGACATATGTATACATGTGCCCTGTTGGTGTGCTGCACCCATTAACTCATCATTTACATTAGGTATATTTCCTAACGCTATCCCTCCCCGCTTCTGCCACCCCATGACAGGCCCCAGTGTGTGATGTTCCCCACCCTGTGTCCATGTGTTCTCATTATTCAATTCCCACCTATGAGTGAGAACATGTGGTGTTTGGTTTTCTGTCCTTGTGACAGTTTGCTCAGAATGATGGTTTCCAACTTCATCCATGTTCCTGCAAAGGACATGAACTCATCCCATTTTTATGGCTGCATAACATCCCATGGTATATATGTGCCACATTTTCTTAATCCAGTCTATCATTGATGGACATTTGGGTTGGGTCCAAATCTTTGCTATTGTGAATGGTGCCACAATAAATGTACGTATGCATGTGTCTTTATAGCAGCATGATTTATAATCCTTTGGGTATATACCCAGTAATGGAATCTCTGGGTCAAATGGTATTTCTAGTTCTAGATGCTTGAGGAATTGCCACACTGTCTTCCACAATGGTTGAACTAGTTTACAGTCACACCAATAGTGCATAAGTGTTCCTATTTCTTCACAACCTCTCCAGCATCTGTTGTTTCCTGACTTTTTAATGATCAACATTCTAACTGGTGTGAGATGGTATCTCATTGTGGTGTTGATTTGCATTTCTCTGATGACGAGTGATGATGAGCATTTTTTCGTGTGTCTGTTGGCTGTATAAATGTCTTCTTTTGAGAAGTGTCTGTTCATATACTTTGCTCACTTTTTGATGGGGTTGTTTGATTTTTTCTTGTAAATTTGTTTAAGTTCTTTGTAGATTCTGTATATTAGCCCTTTGTCAGATGAGTAGATTGCAAAAAGTTTCTCCCATTCTGTACGTCGCCTGTTTACTCTGATGGTAGTTTCTTTTTGCTGTGCAGAAGCTCTTAAGTTTAATTAGATCACATTTGTCTATTTTGGCTTTTGTTGCCATTGCTTTTGGTGTTTTAGTCATGAAGTCCTTGCCCATGCCTATGTCCTGAATAGTATTGCCTAGGTTTTCTTCTAGGGTTTTTATGGTTTTAGGTCTAACATTTAAGTCTTCAATCCATCTTGAATTAATATTTGTATAAGGTGTAAGGAAGGGATCCAGTTTCAGCTTTCTGCATATGGCTAGTCGGTTTTCCCAGCACCATTTATTAAATGGGGAATCCTTTCCCCCTTTCTTGTTTTTGTCAGATTTGTCAAAGATCAGGTGGTTGTAGACGTGTGGTATTATTTCTGAGGTCTCTGTTATGTTCCATTGGTCTATATCTCTGTTTTGGTACTAGTACCATGCTATTTTGCTTATTGTAGCCTTGTAGTATAGTTTGAAGTCAGGTAGCGTGATGCTTCCAGCTTTGTTCTTTTGGCTTAGGATTGTTTGGCAATGCAGGCTCTTTTTTGGTTCAATAAGAACTTTAAAGTAGTTTTTTCCAATTCTGTGAAGAAAGTCATTGGTAGCTTAATGGGAATGGCATTGAATTTATAAATTACTTTGGGCAGTATGGCCATTTTAATGATATTGACTCTTCCTATCCATGAGCATGGAATGTTCTTCCATTTGTTTGTGTCCTCTTTTATTTCAGTGAGCACTGGCTTGTAGTTATCCTTGAAAAGGTCCTTCACATCCCTCGTAGGTTGGATTCCTAGGCATTTTACTCTCCTTGAAGCAATTGTGAATGGGAATTCACTCATGATTTGACTCTATGTGTGTTTGTTATTGGTGTATAGGAATGTTTGTGATTTTTGCATATTGATTTTGTATCCTGAGACTTTGCTGAATTTGCTTATCAGCTTAAGGAGATTTGGGGCGGAGACAATGGGGTTTTCTAAATATACAATCATGTCATCTGCAAACAGGGACACTTTGACTTCCTATTTTCCTAATTGAATACCCTGTATTTCTTTCTCCTGCCTGATTGTCCTGGCCAGAGCTTCCAACATTATATTGAATAGGAGTGGTGAGAGAGGGCATCCCTGTCTTGTGCCAGTTTTCAAAGGGAATGCTTCCAGCTTTTACCCATTCAGTATGATATTGGCTGTGGGTTTGTCATAAATGGCTCTTATTAGTTTGAGATACATCCCATCAATAGCTAGTTTATTGAGAGCTTTTAGCATAGAGGACTGTTGAATTTTGTAGAAGGCCTTTTCTATATCTATTGAGAAAATAATGTGGTTTTTGTCTTTGGTTCTGTTTATATGATGGATTACATTTATTGATTGTGTATGTTGAACAAGCCTTGCATCCCAGGGATGAAGCCCACTTGATCATGGTGGATAAGCTTTTTGATGTACTGTTGGATTCGGTTTGCCAGTATATTATTGAGGATTTTTGCATCTATGTTCATCATGGATATTGGTCGAAAATTCTCTTTTTTTGTTGTGTCTCTGTCAGGTTTTGGCATCAGGATGATGCTGGCCTCATAAAATGAGTCAGGGAGGACTCCTTCTTTTTCTATTGATTGCAATAGTTTCAGAACGAGTGGTACCAACTCCTATTTGTACCTCTGGTAGAATTCAGCTGTGAATCCACCTGATCCTGGACTTTTTTGGTTGGTAGGCTATTAATTATTGCCTCAATTTCAAAGCCTGTTATTGGTCTATTCAGGGATTCAACTTCTAGCTGGTTTAGTCTTGGGAAGGTGTATGTGTTCAGGAATTTATCCATTTCTTCTGGATTTTCCAGTTTATTTGCCTAGAGGTGTTTATAGTATTCTCTGCTGGCAGTTTGTATTTATGTGGGATCAGTGGTGATAACCCCTTTACCATTTTTTATTGCGTCTATTTGATTCTTCTCTCTTTTCTTATTAGTCTTGCTAGTGGTCTATCAATTTTGTTGATCTTTTCAAAAATCCAACTCCTGGATTCATTGATTTTTTGAAGGGTTTTTTGTGTCTCCTTCAGTTCTGCTCTTACTTTAGTTATTTCTTGCCTTCTGCTAACTTTTGAATGTGTTTGCTCTTGCTTCCTAGTTCTTTTAATTGTGATGTTAGGGTGTCAACTTTAGATCTTTCCTGCTTTCTCTTGTGGGCATTTAGTTCTATAAATTTTTCTCTATACACTGCTTTCAATGTGTCCCATGGATTCTGGTATGTTGTGTCTTTGTTTTCATTGGTTTCAAAGAACATCTTTATTTCTGTCTTCATTTCATTATTTACCCAGCAGTCATTCAGGAGCAGGTTGTTCAGTTTCCATGTAGTTGAGGGGTTTTGAGTGAGTTTCTTAATCCTGAGTTCTAGTTTGATTGCACTGTGGTCTGAGAGACAGTTTGCTGTGCTTTCTGTTGTTTTACGTTTGCTGAGGAGTGCTTTACTTCCAACTATGTGGTCAGTTTTTGAATAAGTGTGATGTGGTGCTGAGAAGAATGTATAGTCTGTTGATTTGGGGTGGACAGTTCTGTAGATGACTATTAGGTCCACTTGGTGCAGAGCTGAATTCAATTCCTCGATATCCTTGTTAACTTTCTGTCTCATTGATCTGTCTAATGTTGACAGTGGGGTGTTAAAGTTTCCCATTATTATTGTGTGGGAGTCTAAGTCTCTTTGTAGGTCTCTAAGGACTTGCTTTATAAATCTCAGTGCTCCTATATTGGGTGTATATATATTTAGGATAGTTACCTCTTCTTGTTGAATTGATCCCTTTACCATTATGTAATGGCCTTCTTTATCTCTTTTGATCTTTGTTGGTTTAAAGTCTGTTTTATCAGAGACTAGGACCCCTGCTTTTTTTTTGTTTTCCATTTGCTTGGTAGATCTTCCTCCATCCCTTTATTTTGAGCCTATGTGTGTCTCTGAATGTGAGTTGGGTCTCCTGAATACAGCACACTGATGGGTCTTGACTCTTTCTCCAATTTACCAGTCTGTGTTTTTTAATTGGAGCATTTAGCCCATTTACATTTAAGGTTAATATTGTTATGTGTGAATTTGATCCTGTCATTGTGATGTTAGCTGGTTATTTTGCTCATTAGTTGATGCAGTTTCTTCCTAGCATTGATGGTCTTCACAATTTGGCATATTTTTGCAGTGGCTGGTACCAATTGTTCCTTTCCATGTTTATTGCTTCCTTCCAAAGCTCTTGTAAAGCAGGCCTGGTGGTGACAAAATCTCTCAGCACTTGCTTGTCTGTAAAGGATTTTATTTCTCCTTCAGTTATGAAGCTTAGTTTAGCTGAATATGAAATTTTGGGTTGAAAATTCGTTTCTTTAAGAATGTTGAATATTGGCCCCAACCCTCTTCTGGCTTGTAGAGTTTCTACTGAGAGATCTGCTGTTAATCTGATGGGCTTCTGTTTGTGGGTAACCCGATGTTTCTCTCTGGCTGCCCTTAACATTGTTTCCTTCATTTCAACCTTGGTGAATCTGACAATTATGTGTCTTTGGGCTGTTCTTCTCGAGGAGTATTTTTGTGGCATTCTCTGTATTTCCTGAATTTGAATGTTGGCTTGCCTTACTAGGTTGGGGAAGTTCTCCTGGATAATATCCTGAAGAGTGTTTTCCAGCTTGGTTCCATTCTCCCCATCATCCTCAGGTACACCAATTAGAGTTGATTTCATCTTTTCACATAGTCCCATATTTCTTGGAGGCTTTGTTCATTTCTTTTTACTCTTTTTTCTCTAAACTTCTCTTCTCACTTCATTTCATTCATTTGATCTTCAATCACTGATACCCTTTCTTCCACTTGATTGAATCAGCTACTGAAGCTTGTGCATGCGTCAAGTAGTTCTCGTGCCATAGTTTTCAGCTCCATCAGGTCATTTAAGGTCTTTTCGATGCTGTTTATTCTAGTTAGCCATTCATCTAATCTTTTTTCAAGGTTTTTAGCTTTTTTGTGATGGGTTCAAATATCTTCCTTTAGCTTGAAGAAGTTTGTTATTACCAATCTTCTGAAGCCTACTTCTGTCAACTCATCAAAGTCATTCTTTATCTAGCTTTGTTCCATTGCTGGTGAGGAGCTGTGTTCCTTTGGAGGTGAAGAGGTACTCTGATTTTTAGAATTTTCAGCTTTTCTGCTGTGGTTTCTCCCCATCTTTGTGGTTTTATCTACCTTTGGTCTTTGATGATGGTGACCTACAGATGGGGCTTTGTTGTGGATGTCCTTTTTGTTGATGTTGATGCTATTCCTTTCTGTTAGTTTTCCTTCTAACAGACTGGACCCTCAGCTGTAGGTCTGTTGGAATTTGCTGAAGGTCTACTCCAGACCCTGTCTGCCTGGGTATCACCAGCGGGGGCTGCAGAACAGCATATATTGCAGAACAGCAAATGTTGCTGCCTGATCCTTCCTCTGGAAGCTTCCTCGCAGAGGGGGTCCCAGGTGTATGAGGTGTCAGTCAGCCCATACTGGGAGGTGTCTCCCAGTTAGGCTACTCAGGGTTAAGGGACTCACTTGAGGAGGCAGTCTGTCCATTCTCAGATCTCATACTCCACGCTGTGAGAACCACTACTGTCTTCAAAGCTGTCAGACAGGAACATTTAAGTCTGCAGAAGTTTCTGCTGCCTTTTCATCAGCTATGTCCTTCCCCCAGAGGTGGAATCTATAGAAGCAGGCAGGCCTCGTTGGGCTAAGGTGGGCTTCACCCAGTTGGAGCTTCCAGGCTGCTTTGTTTACAGACTCAAATCTCAGCAATTGTGGATGCCCCTCCCCCAGCTTTCTGCAGCCTTGCAGTTTTGTCTGTGACTGCTGTGTGAGCAGTGAGCAAGGCTCCGTGGGCGTGTGACCCGCCCAGCCAGATAAGGGATACAATCTCCTGGTGTGCTGTTTGCTAAGACGTTGAAAAAGCACAGTATTAGGGCAGAGTGCCCCAATTTTCCAGGCACTGTCTGTCATGGCATCCCTTGGCTAGGAAAGGGAATTCCCCGACTCCTCGCACTTCCTGGGTGAGGCAATGCCCCACCCTGCTTCGGCACACATTCTGTGGGCTGCACCCACAGTCCAACACGTCCCAGTGAGATGAACCCGGTACCTCAGTTGGAAATGCAGAAATCACCCATCTTCTGCATCACTCACGCTAGGAGCTGCAAACTGGAGCTGTTCCTATTCAGCTATCTTGGAACCACCCTCCATAAGTTTTTCTTTTTAAAAAATCTTACAACTTCATATTAGAATCATAAAAAGGTATTTAAAGGTATTTTTTCTGGTAGTTTTTGGGTTTTGTCATGTTTTGTTTTGTTTTTTCTCACAAGGGACCACATTTTCCCCATATCAAAACATTTGCATATACTCTCTCCTAGTCCTAGAATGGTCCTTCCACCCACTGACTGTAAATTTACTCTTAATTCCTTAGGAAGCCTTCTCTGACCTCAGATTGATTAGCATTATCACCTCCATGGAAATAATATACTTCATTCAAAATGCAACTGGACATTGAAAGTATTCATTAATGTAGACATCTACTGCACTATAATTTCCATAAAGGTAACAACTCAGTTTGCTCTCCATTGTCTTTCCAGGATGTTCACAGTACACAGTAGAGAGTAGATCTTCAGTGAACACTTGCTAGATAAATTAGTTGAGACTATTTCTTCGAGCTTGCTTTCTCTTCTGAAGAATATTCAACTGCCAATCTAGTGAATATATAACTCAGAGAAAAAGCAGGGGAAAACACCAAACATCTTTCATAGAACTTACTGTTGACACGAGATTCTTGAAAAGAAACATTCTCCCTGTTCACTGCCCTCTAATTAATACTTCTCTAGAACCAGAACCCAAATTGTTTGTATGCTTTGTGTATAAACAAGTCCACACAAATCTCCAAAGAAGCCAACCAGAAAAGTAACAGCATCCTAAAAATCATCATTTCAAGGAAAATCTAGAGTAGACAACCCTCCACATTACAGTCCTTTCAAAATACAACCATAATGAAAAGATCTAAAGATTTTAGGGAAAAAAAGTTACTTTTCACTGGACTCATAACTGTCATCATATTCCTAGTGACAAAGGTAATTGAATTTCGGATTTTAGCACCAGTAAGTGGTTTAATTACTTGGCAGATTTACCACATACTCAGTTATAGTCTATAATTTGATCTAGATTTATTTGGAAAGAATATTGGGATGATGATGCTGTTGTTCCAGGCATGGCATGAAGTAAATGGGCTCTGACAAAGAGCATTACAGAAACAAAGATAAATATACAATATAAAAGCAACATCTTCCCAATTAGTCTATATACATTTGTCTGTAACTGTGGTTTTTAATCTTTCTACATAGTCAGTTGGAATATGAGGTTAGAAGCCAAAAGTACAAATTGTAGTAACTTTCACGGATAAGCAAAAGTGAAAATAAAATTCAAAGAGGTACAAGAAGAAGAAAAACACTAGCCTTCCAAAGTATATATACAATTTAAACCAGGTCTTGGCAGAACAAATAATCAGAGAAGCATCATCTGTACACATTTCCACTTAAATGTTGAGTGTTCTTTCTAGAGAAATATATTCTGTTTTATAACCCTTGCAGAATTTCTGCTACTTCAATGTGAATGCTATTGCTCTGGTTGTATCATTTAAAACTAGGCACTTGGAAGGTAAAGTTTCAAATGAAGACCAAGACTGTACACAGTAAAACAAACAATAGAAAAGAACAAGATATAAGACTGAAAAGCTGAGGAAGACTGCAAAATTAATCTGTTCATCTGATCTATTTCAGGTAAATTTGGAATTATATCTTTAAATTAATGTTAGCTAAATTTAGAAATACCTGTATTATCTCTCTATACATGTTGTGAGGGGAAAAAATGCTTACACACAGTTCTTCTTTCAAACTATGAATCCAAATTCTAAAATAGTACTTCAATAGAAAACCATAGAAGAATAAATGTAATGAAAAATAAACTGTCGAATTTTCTCGGTAGAATTTAGCCATAAGAAATACACTTTTATACTCTTGGTGGGTCTGTAAATTGATATAGCCATTATGGAAAACAGTATGGAAGTTTCTGAAAAAATTAAAAATAGAACTACCATATAATCCAGCAGTCCCATTTGCGGATGAATACTCGAAGGAAACAAAATCAGTATTTGGAAGAGACCTGCACTCCCATATTCATCACATTATTCACAATTGACAAGACATGAAAACTCAAGTGTCCATCAACTGATGAATGGACAAAGAAATTGTGGTATATATGTATATACAACAGACCATTATTCAGCCTTATAAAGGAAAGAATCTTCCCACTTGCAATAGGAAAAACAAGAAGATAAATGGATCTTGATGGTACTATGCTAAAGGAAAGAGCTTGAAGATATTACACTAAAGAAAATAAGTGAGACAAAGAAAGACAAATACTATATAATCTCACTGGTATGTGGAATCTAAAGATGTTGAACTCTCAGGAACAAAGAGTAGAGTGGCTGTTGCCAGGGGCTAGAGGTTAGGGGGACTGGGGATATGTTGGTCAAAGGATACAAACTTTCAGTTACAAGAGAAATGAGTTCTGGGGAGCTAATATTCAACATGGTGACCATAGTTCACAATACTATATTGTATACTTGAAATTTGCTAAGGGAGTAGATCTGAGATGTTCATTCCACAAAAGTAAACAAATCAACAACAACAAAAAAAATGGTAACTAAGTGAGGTGCTAGATATATTAAGTCATTTCATTGTGACAATCATTTCACATTATATCATCACATTGTATGTCCCAAACTTAAACAATTTGTCAATTATGCCTCAATAAAGCTGGAAAAGAATGTTTGGAAATAATAAAAATAGAAATAGCAAAAGTCTTACTTCAAAAAATAGACACATTTATAAAAATACAGTTTTAAAATATATTGTTACCAGAGCACATGAGTAATATGCTATAGTAGACACATGGATGAAGAAGAATTCAAAGGACTCTCATTTCGCTGACCAATGATAATATTACTAAGATTATTATAATTATAAGCAGTCCAAATATGTTTTCTAGCTCCAAGAAATCATAGAAATGATTTTTTCCTACAGTGCAACAGCTAGCTTATCACTTCCCCCTGTGAAAATTAGAAGAAAAAAAAAAGCACTTTTCTCCCTAGGGGCAGACCTAGCCCAGTAACAGGGGCATGGTTCTGCAACACTCAGTCCTTCAGCCAGCACCCTCATGCAGGGCACACATCTTACAATGTGCCCCTACTCATGATGAAATATTTCCATTGCTATCTTCTGGTAGAATGTAGAGAAGGCTGCCAAAGGTCCTCCATCTAATTCATGTATGACTGTAGGAGAAAAGCATGTACTTATATGTGAATTTCATTTCTTATATTTAAGAAGGTATACTGCTAATACTACTTGGGACAATTACAAGTATATTTTTAGGTAAATGGACCAACTAGAGTTTATTGTTATTATTTGAATTCACAATAAAGAGTGAAATAGAATGTTTAGATCATTAATAATAACTGAGTATACCATTATGGTCAAATAATCTTACTGATTTTTTTTCATTCTAGCATGCACTTGATGAGGTGCTGAAAAAAATTGAGTTAATTTAGAAAAGGAAAATCTACAATAGCACATCATCCTCAATATACATTTCTAGCTATCTTTGACAAGTTTCTGCTCCACACATGAGAATATTTTTCATGTAATTCTTTAGTTAAGAAATGAAAACACAGAAATTAAAAATTCTTTTGGCCAGTTTATTTAAAACCCAGTCAAATCAGGGAACTATAAAAAGTAATAGATATATAATGAAAACATTTTTATTTTAACCTAAAACATAATGTATATTAATTCATCATATATAATGCTATATAATATAGTTATATAATATGATAAAATATAATTTGTATTTATTTATTTATTTATTAAGTTATAGTCCTTTTTAAAATATGTGGGAAATATACTTGCTATGTAAACTCTGGGCAGAATGCTTCTAGAAGCTAATCAAGGTTTGCAGTGAAGTATAATTAGTCTTGTTACCAGTGGAAGAGATCTGAATTACATGAGTTATCTGGTGGCAAATCAATTCTTGTCTCCTCAGAAGTAAGAATTCAACTGAGGGGCATATAAAGCAGAAAAAGAGACCAAGGTGAGTTCCAGAGCAGGAGTGGTAGTTTATTTAAAAGGCCTTAGAACAGGAAAGAAAGGAAAGTTCAACTGGAAGAGATCCAAGTGGGCCCCTGAAGGTTAAAAAGAAGAGAGGTCAAGTGCCCCGTTTCACCATGGTCCTAGGACTTTTGTAGGCTCTCTCCTCTTTCCCATGATTCTTCTCTTAGGATGGGCTGCCTGCATGCGCAGAATCTCCCCTACCGTTGGGAAATGCGCACACGCAGTGTGTTTAAGGGGTTATATGCATGCCCGTCTGAGGCTTTCTTCCTTTTTCCGGTGGTGTATACCTAGGAAATCATACTTCATCATTTTTGTCTCTTAATGTGCATAACCAGGAAGTTTATTCTCCCTGGGGCCTGCCTTTAATTAACATTTTAACGTTAACAAGTGTGGATCATCAAGAAATGACCTTGCCCTGGCGTCAGGTGCCAATTTATCACTTTCTGAAAGGCAATGAAATAATTACCGAACCATTTCTAGTGTGTGAGAGGAAGCGCCCTCTCCTGCCCCACTCATGTCTAACTACCTATAATAGTCTCACCCAAGTCTAATTTGACAGAAAATTACTTATATCAAGTTTTTTCCAAAACATTCAACCTGCCTTTATAAACATAATTTTTCACATATTTCTTATAACAAACATATTTGATATAAAAATTTTAGATTTTATAACTAGAATTTGAAATACAACCAACATAATCTATTAAAGGAACACACAGATGACCCTTTTTAGTCTATCTTTCAGGTAGTGAAGTCTAAGAGGCTACAGAGATGCAAGATAAACATAGACAACCCTAAAAGTAGAAAAAGAGTGGCATATTCCAACTACCTAGCTCTAACAGTAGGCTCCTCTAATTAACTTCAACTAGGGAGACTATTTATTTCCAATACACCTATATTTTTCCTGTTTTAATTATTTTCTCTAAGATCAAAGTTTTCAGATTTCTTAAGTATCAAATTATTTTGTTGCGGAATATAGATCAGCATTCACAGAAAACCTAAAAATGAGGCTAGCCTATCATTTATGCTGAGAAAAGCAGATATATTTCGTGAAAATTGAAGAGTTTTTGTTGTCTTGTTGTTCTTGCTCTGTTGCGTTTCTTAAGAGTTACCTGTCATCAGAATAATTGTTTTTGGATACTCACAATTTGGAAAATACCTTGGTTCTAATCATACTTATCTGTTCCATATCACTATAAAATACATAGCTCTCTTAATCACCTGACTTTATATAGCAGCCCTTGAGTAGAGATTCATGATTTGTAGGAAAATGTTTCATCTATTTTTTATCATATTTTATTTAAGAAAACCTAGTTAAGTAGGAAAGAAAAGAAGTGCTTAAATACAGAGTAAGTGTAAAGCATCAGACAGACTCACTGGAATCACCATTATCTGGTACTTGTAGTTCCTCCCTTCAATAACAAACTTTGTATGCCAATATTGTAAATTTATCTCAATTTCATAAGTACATGCTTATAATACAACATTACATATTTTGGTGAAAGAGTATTTTGAATCTAATTATAAGCAAAAATGTTGTAATTTATTTTATATGTAGGCCTGTCAATTCCTTTTGTATATAGGTAATCACAACCTTAAATTGACTACTCTGTGTTTTTTATATTTAACTGCAATTTTAATGTAAGTCAAAAATCATGTGTGTAATAACTTGCTCTATTCATCCTTCAAAAGAGCAGAGTTCTAATGTTCTGTTGGGTGATTCTAGTAAGCAGGTGGATTCTTACCACCCAAACTTCCTACAAAAAAAGAGAGAGAGAGAGAAAAAGAGCACGAGAAAAGAAAACCTAAGGCACTCAAGCATCTAGCTTTATGTATGAACAAGCGAAGTCTACTAAAATTTTTTGAATTCTTGGCCAATTATTGTTCGCTTCTTGTAAGAAATAAAAAATATGACTTTAGTAATTAATTTTTTATTTCAAATATGAGATGTTTTCCTTGACCTTTTAAAATTTTATAAAGTTTTCCTCATTGTTACTTTAGCGATATTTTGAGAAAATAGAATGGCTTTATTGAACCTTCCAGAGGCTCTTTTCCCAATGAGATCTGTAAAAAACAAAGTAGGGATTATTATTTTGAAAGCCTAATGTACAGTTAGTATGGCAAAAAAAAAAAAAAAAAATTAAAGAAATAGGTTCTTTACAATAACTTTATTCACATTTAGAAAAATTTATTTTAACAATAATTGTTACCTAATTCTATGCAAATGTGTTTAAACAGTATTTACAACCAAGAAGTCTAAAATTCCCATTCAACTCTGATGGAAATGCAGTGTCTAGATGACAATTTTTGTTCTTACTCACATCTGGCAAATGTTTGGCTTTGTAGATTATTAAAAATCCACTTTATCTGTTTGAAAAAAATGAAATGTTTTAGAAAAGATACTTTTAAATAAGTGTGAAGTAAAATTGATTCATCTTTTTGTTAGATTAATTCAGGAAAATAGGATATTTCCCAAGAATATTAGAGAAAAACACTTGTTACAGTGTTAAAGATTTATCTCATCATAAATTCAAAACTTACTTTATAAAATTGATTATTTTATATATAGAGACATATATTTTAAATTTAAAGGGATGTGTATATATGCATGTAACAGGCTAACTTAGATTACAATGCATATTTGATTTGAGTTGATTTGATTCAACAGACTGAAATACTGAGGATAGATATATAGGGAATATTTATAATTAATATCTATTACTTGTTGAGTATTCATGTAGAAATCTCTTTCATTTTCCCCATGACGCATAAGCACAATTTTAAGGTACTCTGTCATTCTGAAAGTAAGTTTCTCAAAAACAGTGTGAGCAAATTCAGAGAAAATTAGCCAATAATGCTTTGTATTTATGTTCTAAATTAAATTCTAATGGTATATACTTATTTTGCCACGTATCAAGTACTTGAGACAAAACAATGCAAACCCTCCTCCCAAATTTTGCCATATTTTAATAATGGCAATAAAATTTAAAGTTTTGCTTTTTTTTCCATACCTCTAAATTTCACAAAGTGAAATCAGAACACAGGAGATAAATATAAATATAGATATATTAAAATCAGTCCTAACTAATACTAGTCATTTTGGGATCTCTGTCTCCAAAGGATGAAGAAGAATGCCTTGTAAAGTCTATGAATAATTGTGAAGGTTAATTTTATGTGTCAATTTGGCTGGACCATGGTGCACTTATATGTAGTTAAACATTATTCTGAATGTCTCTGTGAAGGTATTTTTGGATGAGATTAGCTTTTAAATTGGTGGACTTTGAGTGAAGCAGACTGCTCTTCATATTGTGGGTGAGCCTCATCCAATCAGTTACAGAACTGAATACAACAAAAACTGATCTCCCCAGAACAAGAAGAAATTCTGCCAGCAGATATTTGGACTTGAACTGCAGTAGTATCAGCTCTTCTCTGTGTCTTTACCCTAATGGCCTTCAGGCTTGAAGTACAGCAGTGGCTTCTTCTGGGTTGCCAGCCTGCCAGCCAACTCTGCAGATCTTGGACTTGCCAGGCTTCATAATCACATAAGCCAGTTCTCTAAAAATAAATCCCTTTTCATATATACAATAGTTTCCATTTATGTGTGGGGGATATGTTCCAAAACCCCAAGTGGACACCTAAAACCACGGTATGTTATTTCCTCTCTCTATATATACATATATACCTGAGATAAAGTTTAATTTATAAGTTAGCCACAGGACACTCGTGCTTTGAGGCTACCATTATGTAAAATAAAAGTTACTTGAACACAAGCACTGTGATAACCCAACAGTGAATCTGATAATTGAGATGACCACTAAGTGACTAACAGGTGGGAAGTAGATACAGGATGGATGCACTGGACAAAGGGTTGACTCAGATCCAGAGCTTGATGGAGCAGGTGGCCCAAGATAGCATCATAGTATTCAGAATGGCATACAATTTAAAACTTATGAATTGTTTATTTCTGAAATTTTTCATTTAATATTTTTGGACCCTGGTTCACCATAGTTAACTGAAACCAGGGAAAGTAAAACTGCAGCTAAGGGGACTATTGTACACATACACATCCTATTTGTTCAGCTTCTCTGGAGAGCCCTTACAAATACACACATCCAAATAGGAGTAACTCTTGTTTTATATGCTCTTTGAAGTTTTATATGCTCTTTGAAAACATGGAATTTTTTAATCTTTGCATTTCCAAAACTTAACTCATTACCAAACATAGAATCAAGCCTTAATAAGTGTTGAAAAAAATACAGTTATAAGTCACTATTAATATTCTAGTGTTAAAAAATCATTCTGCTCAAAAAAGCATTAATTAGAGCGATTCAGCAATGCTGAATACAGAAGACACTGCTGCTAAGCAGGATGGCTTCAGGCTTTGGAGCCATGTAGAATTGAGTTTGAAGTCAGGCTTCACTTTGAGAAATTCACTAAGCCTTTGTTTTTCATCTGTATCATGGGTTTTCAATATTTATTCTAGTGGACATTTTATGCTTGCCCAGGATCTTTTAAACATCCTTCCTAGATTTGAGAGTTCTCCACATCCTATGTTTCACATTTGTAAGAGAGACAAATATCATTTTCCCAGCCTCCCTTGCAGGCGGAATACTGACATGTGACATGGGTTTTTCCCACCCCTGTATGAAACTTTGAATTTGAAGAGAATGACTCAAGAAAAGTGGCTCCCTGTAGAATCACTGTGATGAGGATGGCAGGAGGTGTTTATGCTCCAGAGACAGCACTGGCAGAGGTCCAGGATCTAGGTACCGGCAGAGTGTGTCACATCTCTGTACTTGCTGTATCCAACTGTGGTGTGATTTTCATTACATCAAAATGTGAATTGTTGGCCTCTCCAAATATTCTGTGTAATAATTTAATGAATCCTTTTTCCACTTAAACTAGCAAAAATGGGTTTTCTTGGTTATGATGGAGATGGTTACTTACATATACCTTACAACTATACTACGGATTAGAATATGTACAAAGTGCCTAGGAGAATTCCTGTTATATAGTAAGGTCACACCATTTTAAAGTACTGTGTTACTTAAGCTTTCTACAGCTGAAGTTTTTCTTCAAAGTTTTTCTTCAATGTTTTTATTCAAGTTTTTGGTAAGCGTCTGGAAGTTATGTGTAAAAATGTGCACAGTGTCAGTAATATTAGATGCTTTTAGAAAGTGTATCTATTAAGTATACAGAGAAGTTCCTTATAAAGTTGGACTGATAACAAAAATGTCTAGAAATTGTTAAAGATTTAGACTTTACTAATCAGATTGCATATTGTATTTTTATTTGTTCTTGTTGAAGAGTGTATTTTGTGCTTTGAATGAGAAATGCTCCAAGAAACCTTGCATAACTATAGGATGAATATGCCAAGTCACAAATAGATCCATATCAAATATTTTGAGATACTTTCTCAACCCCCTAAGTTTCAGCTTATACCTTCAGCATAAGGCAAACATAAAATGAATGAATAAGGCCGTTTCATGCTTGGAGAACAACAAGAAACAATATTTTCAAAATTAAATCCTGCATTTGATGTACAAAAAACAAACAACAACAAAAACAATGAGTGGTGTGTGGAAGGCACTGAGTTATTTTAAGCCATAAGTCAGACTACCTTAGACTTAGAATTAGTGGAGGTCAATTGAAAAAAAATAAGATGGATGGATAAAAGGAAGGATTTTAAAAAGCACTCCATAATCCCTTTCCCACAGACTTAATTCAGTTTAGATGAGGAAATTATAAGAACCAGTTTGTTCATTGAAAAAATATTCATTGAGTTTCTCCTCTGTGTCAAACAAAGCAAATAATAGGGTCGCCACTCCACTTGACACTTAGGGATGCTCTTTCTAAACATCCTCAGAAAAGCTTCTGTGTATTCAGATGAAGGGAAGTGAAGCGAAATAACCAGGTGGGGGTAAAAAGGTAGTTTTTGTTTGTATGCCTGCTGCTTTTGTGTCTTTAAATACAAGTACTGTCCTTGAGCAGACAATGCTTTGAAAGAAGGGCTGCAAACTTAAATGGGCAGCAGCTCTACTAGTCTTATTCTTCCTGAATAAATCAAAATTGCATTCCAATCAAATTTTACACTAACAACATACCCTTTATGCCTACTCTAATGTGTGAGAAAAAGCGAATCAGAAAAAGAATGCTCATTTCCCTCAAAACTAATATCTCCTTCAAGCTGAATCCCACTCTTCTGCACCTTTTAAAGAATCGGTGTCATTTAAAAGGGACAAGTGTGTAAGGAATAAGAAGCGTATACACTTCACTCAGTATCTTCAATGCTTTCAGGAAGAGTCTGCATTACCTTGGTGGGGTAGAGATATATTGTGTCTTAGAACAGTGCCTGGCATTCAGAATGGGTCAACACATGTCTGAACAACATAAAGACAACAGTTTTTAGTTTTAGCAATCTAGCATACTTTTATCATTCTAACTCAAAATTTCCAAGGATATTTGCTAAGAAACAACATTTATATATTACGTATACACATACTGAATCCTTATTAACATCACTAATTAAAACCATCAAAAGTAACTTGATAAGAAACCCTTCTATAAATATAATGACCACACTTTATGAGGCTGAGGTTAGAGGGTCACTTGAGGCTAGGACTTAAAGGCCAACCTGGGCAACATAAAAAGACCTCGTCTCTACTAAAAAAAGAGTTAAAAATAAAAAATAAAAAATAAAAAAAGTAGCCAGATCTGGTAGTGCGTGTCTGTAGTCTCGGCTACCTGGGAGGCTGAGGTGGTGGATTGTTTAAGCCCAGGAGTGTGAGGCTGCAGTGGGCTGTAAGTGTACTACTGCACCGCAGCCTGGGTGACAGAATGAGACCCTGTCTCAAGAAAAAAAAAAAAAAAAGTGGCCAATTCTACAATTTCAGTGTCAAATAAAAATCATAATTTAAAAATTAAAATTTCAAAATACTAAATTATATTTAAAACAAAAAAATCACAGCATCTGCTTACAAAACTAACTGCATATGTGGCCATTAAAATTTCTCCTTTGGAAGGTAACTCTACAATGCACAAATTAAGAGTCAGACTCCCAAACTCACAGTAATTCCCGGAATGACAATGCACACACCCCTATCATTTTGAAGAACCAGTTTTCCTCTCCATCAGCCCTCCTCAAATTAGGTCTAAAGGGATGTGCGGCATGACGCTTTTTCCCTAGTACACACTAGATTGGCCTACAAGTGGATTCATAATCCACCAGGGTAAGTAGTAATATAGCACATCCCAGGTCTCTATAACTGCTCCGTGGCAATGTTTGACAAACTTTCCTAGACTGAAAAATCAACTGTTAAATATACAGTTTTCTAGGTCCTTCTGGAGATTCAGACTCATTGAGTCTGGGATGGGGCCTAGCAATTCTTTTTCTCAAACAGGTACCCCAAGTGAGTTTTCTGATCAGGAAATTTTGAAATGTCATACTCAAAAGCAGTGGTTCTCAAACTTGACTGGGGTAATTTAAAATTCCAAATGTTCAGGCTGGAATCTATGGGAGTAGGAAGCATACATTAGTATTATTTTTTTATATTCTGAGGATTACCAGCACCAGCCACATTTGAGAGCTTGTCAGAAATGCAGAATCTCAGATTCTACCCTCACCTATCTAAGCTTCCAAATCAGAATGTGTATTTTAAAAAGTTCCAAGGTGATTATATGCACATTAGAGTTTGAGAAGCACTGCTAGGAATGAAATTCTGATCCAAGTCTGGCAATAGTTTTTCTTTTTCTTTTTTTTTTTTTTTTTTTTGAGACGGAGTTTCACTCTGTTGCCCAGGCTGGAGTGCAGAAATGTGATCTCAGCTCACTGCAAGCTCCACCTCCCGGGTTCAAGTGATTGTCCTGCCTTAGCCTGCTGAGTAGCTGGGATTACAGGCGTCCACCACCACGCCTGGCTAATTTTGTATTTTTAGTAGAGAGGGGGTTTCACCATGTTGGCCAGGCTGGTCTCGAACTCCTGACCTCGTGATCCGCCCACCTCGGCCTCTCAAAGTGCTGGGATTACAGGCGTGAGCTACTGTACCAGGCCAAGTTTTTCTATACTGAGCTGGGAAAAACTTTTCTGGTGGTGAAGGTGGAAGGATATGAGGCCAGTAGCAGTCATTTCTAGCATTCCCATGATTTCATCATGTGAGTTGATGAGAACATCTTTTTCTTGCAAACAAAAAAGTACTAATTCAGTAAACTTCTTTTAAAACTATCTTCATTCAATTCAAAATATTAATGTGTCATAGTGAATGACTGAAGCCCCTTCTAAGATTTGTTATTTTAAGGTTTAAAAGTCCTTATTTGCTTAAAGTTTAATTAACTTCTTTGCATTTACATTCTCCCTCATTTAATTTCCCGTCATTTCAAAATGCTCATGTAACTGTGTGGTCTTTTCGTACATTGTTGAGGTTCTAAAAGTATACATTTTCCTGGGCCTGCCCTAATGCCCACTTATTGAGAGATTACTTCTCTCTTCACCACCCTATTTACCAGCCCAGTAGGAGACAGCAACAATAATTGTGAGAGCACTCTTTTGTTCGGTGGCATAAATGGATAATTATATGAAAATACTGAATATTTTTAAAATTTCAGAGAAAATTAGAGACCCTAATTGTTGCAAAAGCAAAAATATGTATGATGAAGACACATAAGTGGATTTGTCTGTTATTATAACCTAAAACTGAAAAACATTGGTAAGCAATTTTCATATGATGTAATTCAAGTAGAAAATTATTTGAAAGAGAATGGTGGTACAATTCTTTGTTGAGTAACTTCTGTGGGCCAGAGTTACCTCAGGACCTGAAAGAAGTTAGGACAAAGTGGTCAGCAAGTCATCTGGGGTCTCAACCAGAGACTTAAACTTTGCCCAGAAACCTCACTAAAGATTGGAAAACAGGGGCCGAGCGTGGTGGCTCACACCCGTAATCCCACCACTTTGGGAGGCCGAGGCGGGCGGATCATGAGGTCAGGAGATCGAGACCATACTGGCCAACACGGTGAAACCCTGTCTCTACTAAAAATACAAAAAAATCAGCTGGGTGTGATGGCGGGCGCCTGTGGTCCCAGCTACTCGGGAGGCTGAGGCAGGAGAATGGCGTGAACCCGGGAGGTGGAGCTTGCACTGAGCCGTGATCGTGCCACCACTGCACTACAGCCTGGGTGACACAGCAAAAAAAAAAAAAAAAAAAAAAAAAAAAAGATTGGAAAACAGGTCTACCTAAGCGAATGAAAAAAAGAAAAGCTCCACATCCAACTGAGGAGTGAGAGTGCGAAGCAATGTAGCTTCCGCATGTTTTTCTGGTCTAGAAGTCCCTGATGGCCCAGGTTCTCCAGGCAGCTATGAGAACCAACCGCCGGTGTGCACAGTGACATTCACAAAGACCCAGCCAATGGTTCTTGTGCCAGCTCATCCCTCACATCCCTGAGAGGGCTCATCAGTTTCACATTAACAATTTATAACAATATTTCACCTTCTCCAAGAAAGGACTTGCTGTTTCATCTTCCAAAATTATCTGTACATTGTGTCTGTGGGATCCAAGGCTTTTATGAAATAGGATGCATCACATACCATCTTTAAAAGGCATTTTTCTCCAGAGACATAAAGAGTTTGGGCTTGTTTGTTTGTTTTCCACACAGAGACAAAAAGAATGAAGATCAGAACACAAGTGGTTCTGCTTACAGATGAAACCCCAGTAGCCAATGCTCAAGCTTGGCAGACAAGAGGATCTCATTGTGTGCTATTTTGCTTTATTTATTTGTTCTTTCCTTTCTTTTTTAGATTATTGCTTATCTTTAAATAACTTTGTATCAACATATAATGTTGACAGTTGCTTACTTTAAATCAGTAAAATCGCCACCATAATACATTTGAGTCTTCTACACCACATTCTTTTAAATCACTGATTCCCCTAAATAATTGTTGATATTCTCTTACTATTAATAACATTTAATTTAAAATTTCAGGAATTGTACGCTTCAGTGAAGGAATGTATCAACATTTTATCATATTTAAAAAGTATCATCCCTTGTTTCTCATTTCTGTTTCTGGGAGAAAATAGATGCATTGCCTTATCACCTTATCTTACAAAAAAAAGGAAGGCACTTTGATGTCTCTTCTGATACCCATCATAACTCTCCCAAAAGATGAGAACAATAGAGGTCAAATGACATATTTTGCACAATGCAAAGCCTCCATTCATTCTATGCTCCTTGGTTTAGAATCCCAAGTGCTAATTTCAATTAAGATTGTCCACACACAATCTTAATCAAACCATTACTCACTTTCCAGGAAAAACCCAGAAAAGTTTTAAAATAGAACATTATTTTTTTCTACTACTCAAAAAAAAAAAAAGTTAAATCTTTGATATTCCCAGCTTTTTAAAGATATGGCCTTATTATCACAAGAACAGTGAGTAGAATTAGCAGTTTTAATTAACTTTTGATATTATTTATTTTTGCCTTTCTTTTATGCAACTGAACACTAAAAAAACAACATCTTATTTAAGGATTTAGACGATTGTTTAATATTTCTGTGTTATTGGCACATTGTTTCCTACCCCTTGGGGTAGAAACTGGTTCTGCTTCCTTGAATCTGAAAAGCCCCTGTATGTGAAAACATAATAATTATTAACAAGACATGATGGTTATGTAACAAGCAAGTACCTGCCTCTATCTTACTGTTGACTGTAAGAATCAATTTGGTAAGAAACTGAAAAACATACACTACATTCTGAGGACATTATTTACCATCCATCAAATGTAATTACTCTCATAAATATGTTTCTGGAATGTTTAAATTGATAGAAGTTATTTTCCAATACCTTGAAAGCTTTTCGGTCTTCATATTTAGGCAAAATAATTTAATATTTTAAATATACTTTCTAATAATAACAAGGAAAAGTATAATTATAACTTCATGTAAATATCTCTTTTGTTCACAGTGCTTAACACATTGTCATATTTATGGGGGCTCAAAATATTTTGTTGATTGCTTAACCTTTGAATAGCAGATGATAGGGAAGAGCAAGAAAACAAAAACAAAAGCAATAACTACTGCCACTGAAGTATTATCACATGCCTCAATATGTTCAAAGATGTGGGCTTTGGGAGTTGCCATCATTGGCATGCTAGCCAGAAATATCATAGGTAAATTATATATTTAGTATCATATAATATCAGATATGAGATTGAACTTAGAAATCACATAGACTTATTATATAGATAAAGAATCTGGAATCTAGCAAAGGGAGCAGATGCATAGCCCACAGAATTGTATTCATGACAGAGGGCAGGGTAGACTCAAGCACTTCTGAATCCCAATCAGTGTATGAGTGTTCTCCTTTGAAGACCACTGTACTGGAAATCCCCAAGACCCTCTTAAGTTCAATGATTTACTTAAAGAACCTACAGAGCTCATATAAGCTATTTTAATCACAATTGCAGTTTATTACAGAAAAAATAATACACATGAAAATCTGCAAAGGAATAGGTCAACAGTAGAGTTCAGGAGAGACCAGGCATAAGCTTCCAGTTGTTCTCTCTTCATAGCGTCATACAGACAGACAGTGCTAAACTCTCCCAGCAACAATGCATGACAAGCATGCACAGAGTATTGCCAACAAGGGAAGTTCAGCTGAGCTGTGGTGTCCAGGGATATTTTGCAGGATCTGTCCGATAGGCACAGAGCACCAGTGTGACTGACCTGACTACCTCCATTGCCAGCCCCTCCAGAAGTCAAACTCATGCAATGTGACTCAAAGTCCCTACCAAAAATTATATTTTTAACACAAATTCTTTAGGCTGACTCAGGCCACAGGTAAAACAGAGCAAAACAATAAAAAACAAACAAACAAACAAACACTCTTCAAGCAGGGAATTCAAAGGATTTAGAGACTATCTTCCAGAAGCAGGTAAAAGGCTAGTTCTTTCTTTGGAATGTGCAGGGTTTTAACAACCAAAACCCATGGAGTTAGCATTTCACTGAACCATGAGCACCCAAAACCTACTGATTTAACTCTTTTGTACTTATCAGTGTTAAAGGCTACATTCTTAAGTCCCCAAAATCTATTGGTTTTGATGATATGTTTTAGTAGACCTTTAATTTTTGTAAGATTCTCATCCAACAAACTATTTAAATAAAAAGGATTCGAGGAAACTACAGGAAGAGGTAGCTTTCACTGCTAGAGAGGTCTGATCCTTATAGGCCTTAATGGAGACACATTTCTTGGGCATTCTTTGGTGTCCAGTATATCCTGGAATCAAGTTAGCAAAGATGGAAGGTTTGAAATAGAACTCAGGAAGATCATCAGCTCCAGTTTCTAATACTGTAAAAAGAGTAGAGGTAGGATCTCTGGAAACACACCAAGAAGAATGTGCTTGCTTCAAAATGTAGTTTACAAAGTTATATGTTCTAATCTTTGTTTCTTAGAATATTACTAGTGACATACTAGTAAATTTAACAACCAGTTCTCCAGGGGCGGTAAAGCTGATTTGACGCATTTGCTGATTTCTGTGGTATAAATATTTCCACCATGGCCAATGTCAAGCTACAAATGTAAGGTCACTCAGTGTGAAATGGGAGAGAAATGTATGTAGTGGACTCTTGCAAATCCACATAAACCTGCTCCACTACAACACTGGATGATACCAAGTAAGTTAGGCATAACTGTTTCTAAGGTTCCAGTGTTTAATTATCTGTTACAGACTATATATTTCCTATAGCAAATGTGTCCTCAACTATCATTACTCTTCATAACTATATTTTTGACTTTTAATCTCACTTGCATAATAAAATTTGCTTTGGCTCAATATATGACAATTGATATTCCTGTAAAATTTTAACATTTTCTTCATTAGTGTTATATTTTTAACAGACAGGTAGATCAAAAACATTTTTAATGAGATCCAAGTTTAAATCTGACCTTTGGAATTTGGGTTATCTAGGAGTGATCAATATCATCATGTCTAAAAGTACTTAGAATAAATGTCTCATGTATTATTAAGTTTGCTGCCAAAGAAATAAAAGGATGGGAGCAACAGAAGGGCAATAGTAGAGCGATATATTCAGAAAACATTTTACATTATCAAATTACTTAGGCAAATGGAGGTAGTCATTGAGAAAATTCTTGTATCTAGCATAGAAATTTAACTGCCTAGAAAAGAGTAAAACCCAGAAAACCATAAAAACAAAGAAAAATTTGGGACCAAGGCCAGGACTCAGATTCTCTTTCTGTTTGCTGATGTCTCTAATTAGTTTTTCAATTCCTTAATAGGGTAGGATTGGTGGTTAAACAGCAGCTTCAAATAATTGCAAACATTATAATCAGTTATGCATGCACTAAGCAGCTCAATACATTAATAACTACTATAAATTTTATACTACTATTTTTGTTTCTCATTCATTTGTTCCAATTTTCTAGCAAAATAATTCCATGCAGGTGTTGTTAATTTAAAATCACCTGAAGTGAAAATAGCAAGTGTTGCTTGGGTGCCAAAAAACAGGCTCTCAAATACACTATTGGTACTTAATAGCTTGAAAGCTGTTAACATGTCTGCAGTTAAGAAGATAGTGGCTAAATGAGACTGAAACTTAATACTTTATATTACATGTAATTAATTTAAAGTTCATTCATATTATGCTTAGTACAATATTCTGAAATAATTCTGTGTTGTTTTAAAGTCCAAATAAAGAGTGACAAACCACAAATGCATAGATCATGGTGCATCTTCCTAAGATTAATTACTCTAGGGCAGCAACTGTCCCAGTCAGCTACAGACTCCTCATACCCCACCTGCTGTAAAGAGGGGGAAAAGGGAGCTTCATTTTAATCTTTCTAATAGAACACCTTAGAAATACAAATATAAATCATTATTGATATCTATCTATTCCATTTAATGTAACTTCTTTCATAATTATGAAGAAAAAAATTAAACAGTAAAATATAGTACATCTATAGTTTATAGTTTTTCCACACACGAGAAGAGAGCTATGCTACCACTCTATTTTGTGTGATTGCTATACAAAGACACCACATCAATTATTTCCTGATAAAAACATTTTCTAAGCGGTAGGTAATAAAGTTCATAGAAGAGTACTTCTGTTTTTCGTTTTCTCCTAAAAGTTTTATCCAGATATTAGACTCTATCACAATCCATATTTATCATTTCTATTTTAATGTGTAAAATAAAATAGGAAGCATTTACATGTCAAATGAATATTACTTCCCAAAAGCAAGAATTTAATAAACCTTGTCAATACTGGTTTTAATTCTCAAAGTAAGAAACCAGAGTAGGTCATGTGATACACTGTAATTTTAATATACCATATATATTGAGAACATTAAGTTAATATTAAATTACTTGCTTGAATAAAGAACAATCTAATTCTGATAACAAAGGAAGTAGTCCAGAAGTAAGAAAGTATCTGCTATGGTGTGCATGTGTCCTCCAAAGTTCAGGTGTTGAAAACTTCATTCTTTTTTTTTTTTTTTTTTTTTTTTTTGAGACGGAGGCTTGCTCTGTCGCCCAGGCTGGAGTGCAGTGGCCGGATCTCTGCTCACTGCAAGCTCCGCCTCCCGAGTTCACGCCATTCTCCTGCCTCAGCCTCCCGTGTAGCTGGGACTACAGGCGCCGCCACCATGCCCGGCAAATTTTTTGTATTTTTTAGTAGAGACGGGGTTTCACCGTGTTAGCCAGGATGATCTCGATCTCCTGACCTCGTGATCCTCCCGTCTCGGCCTCCCAAAGTGCTGGGATTACAGGCGTGAGCCACTGCGCCTGGCTGGAAAACTTAATTCTTAATGCAACAGGGCATTGAGAGGTTGGTTTTTTTATAGTGGTGATAAGGTCACAGGGGCTCTGCCTCGTGAATGGATTAATGCTCTTATTGCAGTGGCTTAGTTATTGTGGTAGTGGGTTTCTGATGAAAGGATGTTTGATCTCTTGTTCTCTATCTTGCACATGTTCTCTTGCCCATGTGTCACCTTTGCCACATTATGATGCACACAAGAAGGCCCTCAAAAGATGTGGCCTCTCAGTCTTGGACTTCCCAGACTCCAGAACTGTGAGCCAAATAAATGCATTTCTGTTTATTATACATTACCTAATCTGTAATATTTTGTTATAGCACCATAAAATGAACTAAGACAGTATATAATTTCTTCTAATGGAAACATGAATGAAAAATATTTCTTCAATCGAAATTGAATTAGAGCACTTGAGTTAGGTATTTCATGAAAAATAGTTCTGATGGGAGAAGTACATGTCGCTCAAACCTTTAAATCTTACCTTCATTTGAAAAAGGTAAATAATATTCCTCTATATCATATATTTGTATTTAAACAAATATTAATAAAAATATAAAAAACAAGTAATAATTAACTTTAAGTGAATTAAGTTCAATGTATCTCACATTTTCCTTAAGGAGTATTATGGCTGGAATCATCCTGAAAATAGTTATTGCTTCAAAGTCAATAGAATATTATATCAACTGCAAAACTTGAATAAAGTGACATTCTGAATCATCTCATTTCACACATAACAGAAATGATGGCAGCTACTCTTAGGAAAGCTTTTCTATATTCTTAGAAATATGTATTAAACTACTATCTCAGTTATCCTTCTCCGACTAGATAGTAGACTTCATAAGAACAGGTATTTGACACTCTTTTTTTCACTAGGGTATCTCTAACACCTAGAAAAGTCTTGTGGGCCAGGCACCATGGTTCACAATTGTAATCCCAGCACTTTGGGAGGCCAAGGCAGGTGAATTACAAGGTCAGGAGGTCAAGACCAACCTGGCCAAGATAGTGAAACCCTGTCTCTACCAAAAATATAAAAATTAGCCGGGCGCAGTGGCTGGTGCCTGTAATCCCAGCTACTCAGGAGGCTGAGGCAGGAAAATCGCTTGAACTTGGGGGGCAGAGGTTGCAATGAGCTGAGACTGTGCCACTGTACTCCAGCCTGGGTGACAGAGTGAGACTCTGTCTCAAGAAAAAAGAGAAAAGTGTCCTGTATTCAGAAGCAGCTCAATAAATATTCCAGATAAGCAAAGGAACAAATCCATATAACAGAATTACCAAAGAGGGTGCTACCAGAGTTATTCTTACTTTACAGTAGGAAACAGAATTCAAGCAACTTGTCTCTAATCACACTACCAGTGAATGTGAAAGTTGGAATTCATGGCCAGGCACCATGGCTCACAACTGTAATCTAAGCACTTTGGGAAGCCAAGGCAAGAGGATTGCTTGAGGCCAGGTGTTCAAGACCAGCCTGGGCAATGAACCAAGACTCCACATCTACAAAAAAAGAAAAAAAAGAAAAGAAAAGAAAAAGAAAAAGGAAGGAAGAAAGGAAGGAAAAAGAAAAGAAAATTAGAATTCAAAATTAGGGCCACTGGTCAGGCATGGTGGCTCATGCCTATAATCCTAGCATTTTGGGAGGCCAAGGCAGGCAGATCACCTGAGGTCAGGAGTTCAATATCAGTCTGGCCAATGTGGTGAAACCCCTTCTCTACCAAAAATACAAAAATTAGCCAGGCATGGTAGTGGGCGCCTCTAATCCCAGCTACTCAGAAGGCTGAGGCAGAAGAATCGCTTGAACCCAGGAGGCGGAGGTTGCAGTGAGCTGAGATCATGCCATTGCACTCCAGCCTGGGTGACAGGGCAAGGCAAATTTTGGTACAAGAAAAGTTACATCTACTTTAATAACCCAACTTATCTCACTCTGGCTCTTACCTGCCAAATAGGGAAAGACTATCTCCTCCCCTAATCTTTCTTCCTTGGTGTGCACGTTCTTCAGGCACTTGCCTGAGATTCTGACCTGCTTGTACCATCTGTTTGCAAGTGAAGCAGAACTAGACCTGTTCCTCACAAGAATCCTTAAATGAATCCTTAAATGCAGTTTTCAGCTTGGTCACACTGGAATAGGACTGTTGTCCATTGCCTTCTCTCATGTATTAATAGTTAAAATGGCCGGGTGCGATAGCTTACGCCTGTAATCCCAGCACTTTGGGAGGTTGAGGTGGGCAGATCACAAGGTCAAGAGATAGAGACCACCCTGGCCAACATGGTGAAATCCCATCTCTACTAAAAATATAAAAATTAGCTGGGCATGGTGGCGCACACCTGTAGTCCCAGCTACTCAGGAGGCTTAGGCAGGAGAATCACTTGAACCCAGGAGGCAGAAGTTGCAGTGAGCTGAGAGTACTCTAGCCTGGCAACAGAGTGAGACTCCATTAAAAGAAAGAAAAAAAAAAAAAAAAAAAAAAAAGAAAGAAACTTAAGATGATCTTGACTACCTTTCTTGATCCAGTGCCCTAACTTTTTGCTTCCTGGATGCCAGAGAATCTGTATTGATGCTTGTTGAAGCCCAAGTAACCTGTTGAGATTTGGCCTGTATGAAACATTTTCTCTATTTTTACCCAGGGATCTCCTTTTTAATCATTACCACTGGGTCAGGCCTTGATTGACTGTCCCAGGCAAATGTGTTTTCTCAGGCACTGATAGAAAATGCTCTTTCTTCAGTATTTCCTTCAGTGTATGATACTGTATGACTCATGTCCTAAGTGCTATGTCATTTTGATTTCCTCAGGTAACCAGACCTCTAGACAGGATTCACACATAGAGCCACTCTCCTAGAGTCACTCTATATCCATTCTCTTCTCCTTTCATAACAGACAGCTACCTCTTAATCACTTTATACATTGCCACCAGTTAAACGACTATGCCTCTTTGACTTCTTGCAACTACATGTGACCATATGACTGTATTTTGATCAATGATGTATGTGTAGATGTGTTGCAAGAAATTTGTGATGTCTCCTTAAAAGGGAACAAACATATACTTTCCTTCCAATTTCTCCTTCATGCTAAGTAGAATAAAGATAGGAAATACGGAGTTTAAGCAACTATCTTAAGCCGCTAAATGAAAACTGCGGCTAATGAAGAGAGAGACCAAGAAAGAAGATGCCTGGATCCCTGAGGAGAGCAGACCTCTAGTGTTATATGGACCTGGAACCAGAGCTAAACGTTTTTGCCCTTTGTCGTTATTTGTTATGAGTTACTTTTACTATCCAAATAATAGCAATAATAGTAACACAATTATGTATCTTATTTTCTTTGTATTAAAACTGTGGAATATGTACAGCTCCCTTAAATAATCTAAACTCAATTTTTGAAACCCGTGGCAATAATCATGCATAAAGTCATACAGGCATATCTATATACATGCATATGTACCTGCATGTAAATAACCAATTGTGACTGGATTTGCAGTCCCCACTAGATTATGGTTTTATTCAGGGCAGAGATTATGTCATGGTCTCTCTAGTACAATGTATTTCTAGGGACACAATACATACAACTGGAAAACCAGGAGAAACAGAAGATAAAAATAACAAAATATCCCTGAAAGAAGAAAGATAGGCACTGAGAGCCATGTGATTCTGTGAGCAAACGTTATTCAGTGAACAGGGCAGACAGGAGCTTTCCCAGCAGGAGCTTTTGTCTACAAATGTTCTGTCTTATTCAGTTTCTGAAAGCTGACCTTTTTCTTTCACTCAGGTATTTTTATTTTTATAAAACAAGTCATCCTGTTCCTTTCTTAAAAATGAATACAGATAACAGAAGCAGAGTGAGGTCAAGGACAATTGGCCATGCCAAGCATTTAGAAGACACCTAATGAATATGGTTTTATGTAGAAATTTATTTCACTTTTCAAAAAAGAAACTGTTACTGAAGAGATAATTTAAGCCCAGTAGTATGTTGGTAAATGCTTAGCAGCTAGATCTCCAGAAACAAAGAACACATGCAGAAAAAACTACCACCACCCTCTCACCTCCCAAAAACAGGGAGAAAACAAAGTCCCGATTGGTAACACTGGTCAGTTTCTGTGGTGTAAATACTGCTACCCTGGCAAATGTCAACCTACAAACTACTTAACCGCTGACTCATAAAATTCTCAAAAACCTAACAATCTTCTCCTGCCAGCCAGAACAGATAGTTATAGTATATCTTTCTTGCCACATGGAAGAGTGCAACTTGGACTTCCTACAAATGTCTGTAATAAAAAACAAACCTATGTTTTTATGGGTTTAAATTTTCAAACATTTCTTGACATCCTACTTACTTTACAGAGTTATTTAATATCTGAAAACAGTCCCTATACTTAAGTTCATAATAGTCAATGTTTAGATAACTATTCTTGGTTGAAAAATACATACAAACTCAGATTTGACCAAGAGGCATCCATAAATCAGCAGCAAGGCCAAGAGACAAACCTAGGTTGGTATGTGCTATCCTCTCAGAGAGCTTCTGTTGCTATTTTAGAAACAGAAGATTTTAGTGTTTCTAAACCAGCAAAAGTTCTATTTAAGAAAGTAAGAGTCCCTATTGATTTAAATCACAGAACAGGTGTTACGAAGAGATTTCACAAGCCTTTACAGTGTGCATTTACAGTGGTATCATTTATGCCACTCAGGTTTGCGTGTCAATTTTGGCACTGAAATCAACCACAGATGTGGGTCTGTTTCATACAATGGAACTCTCCTCATGGTTGAGGTAACTTGTGTCAATCAAAACTTGGGGTCAAACCATGGCAACTCTATTTTCACACTCTAATGCAAGTGATTCACACACTAGTTTCCAAAGAAACTAATAAGTGAAGACAACCAGCCCAAAATAAAGTGTTAAGTGTGGCAAATAACTAAAACATAATGAATGAGTCTTCATTGATTTAATACCTATTTGAAGAGTATCTTATAATCATAAATGCAAACTCTGCTGTAAAAAATAATCCCAAGAAAAGACAATTGCACCAATTAGGAGTACAATACTTTAGAATTTGCAAGGATCTAATATTTGAATATTATTTATATAAATATTTTCTTATTTTAATTTTCACAATAATCCTGTAAAATGGATAGGACAGAAGTGACATCTGCAAAGTATACTATATATTCTTAAGTATGATATAAAAATATTACAGTTGCAATTATGTGAGGGATATACACTGAAATGTTTCTAGAATAAAACATCCTGAAAGTGATGAATTTCAAGTCTTTATAAGGATGGAAAGACACTGGATTACAATTCAGATTCAAAATTGTTCTTATTTTATGCAGAAAATCAATTATGAAATGTCTACCCATTAAACAGAAAGAAAGGATGAAAAGAAAAGAAGGAAGAAATTGAGGTTCCACAATGGCCAAATAGGAAAAGCTCCAGTCTGCAGCTCCTGGTGTGAGCAACACAGAAGACAGGTGGTTTCTGCATTTCCAACTGAGGTACTGGGTTCATCTCACTGGGACTTGTCAGAGAGTGGGTGCAACCCACAGAGGATGGCGGGGCATTACCTCACTCGGGAAGCACAAGGAGTCGGGGAATTCCCTTTCATAGCCAAAGGAAGCCGTGACAGATGGTACGTGGAAAATTGGGACACTCGCACCCAATTCTGTGCTTTTGCGATGGTCTTAGCAAACAGCACACCAGCAGATTATATACCTTGCCTGGATGGGAGGGTCCCATGTCCACGGAGCATTGTTCACTGCTAGCACAGCAGTCTGAGATCGAATGGCGAGACAGCAGTGAGGCTAGGGGAGGGGCATCCGCCATTGCTGAGACTTGAGTAGGTAAAGGAAGCAGCCAGGAAGCTCGAACTGGGTGGAGCCCACCACAGTTCAAGGAGGCCTACCTGCCTCTGTAGACTCCACCTTTGGGAGCAGGGCATAGCTGAAGAAAAGGCAGCAAAAACTTCTGCAGACTTAAACGTCCCTGTCTGGCAGCTTTGAAGAGAGTAGTGGTTCTCCCAGCATGGAGTTTGAGATCAGAGAATGGACAGACTGCCTCCTCAAGTGGGTCCCTGAACCTGGAGTAGCCTAACTGGGAGACACCTCCCAGTAGGGGCTGACTGACACCACATACAGCCAGGTGCTCCTTGGAGACGAAGCTTCCAGAGGAAGGATCAGGTAGTAACATTTGCCATTCAGCAATATTTGCTGTTCTGCAGCCTCTGCTGGTGATACCCAGGCAAACAAGGTCTGAAGTGGACCTCCAGCAAACTCCAACAGACCTGCAGCTGAGGGTCCTGGCTGTTAGAAGGAAAACTAACAAACAGAAAGGACATCCACACCAAAAGCCCATCTGTACGTTGCCACCATCAAAGACCAAAGGTAGATAAAACCACAAAGATGGGGAGAAACCAGAGCAGAAAAACTGAAAATTCTAAAAATAGAGCATTTCTTCTCCTCCAAAGGAGTACAGCTCCTTGCCAGCAACGGAACACAGCTGGATGGAGAATAACTTTGATGAGTTGAGAGAAGAAGGCTTCAGACGATCGGTAATAACAAACTTCTATGAGCTAAAGGAGGATGTTCAAACCCATCACAAAGAAGCTAAGAACCTTGAAAAAAGATAAGACAAATGGCAAACTAGAATAAAGAGTGTAGAGAAGTCCTTAAATGACCTGATGGAGCTGAAAACCATGGCACAAGAACTACATGATGCATGCACAAGCTTCAGTAGTCGATTTGATCAAGTAGAAGAAAGGGTATCAGTGATTGATATCAGATGAATGAAATGAAGTGAGAAGAGGAGTTTAGAGAAAAAAAGAGTAAAAAGAAATGAACAAAGCCTCCAAGAAATATGGGACTATGTGAAAAGACAAAATCAACTCTAATTGGTGTACCTGAGGGTGATGGGGAGAATGGAACCAAGTTGGGAAACACTTTTCAGGATATTATCCAGGAGAACTTCCCCAACGTGGTAAGGCAAGCCAACATTCAAATTCAGGAAACAGAATGCCACAAAGATACTCCTCGAGAAGAACAACCCCAAGACACATAATTGTCAGATTCACCAAGGTTGAAATGAAGGAAAAAATGTTAAGGGCAGCCAGAGAGAAAGGTTGGGTTACCCACAAACAGAAACCCATTAGACTAACAGCAGATCTCTCAGCAGAAACTCTACAAGCCAGAATAGAGTGGGGCCAATATTCAACATTCTTAAAGAAAACAATTTTCAATGCAGAATTTCATATACAGTCAAACTAAGCTTCATAAGTGAAGGAGAAATAAAATCCTTTACATACAAGCAAATGCTGAGAGATTTTGTCACCACCAGGCCTGCCTTACAAGAGCTTTGGAAGGAAGCACTAAACATGGAAAGGAACAACCAGTACTAGCCACTACAAAAACATGCCAAATTGTAAAGACCATCAATGCTAGGAAGAAACTGCATCAACTAATGAGCAAAATAACCAGCTAACATCACAACGACAGGATCAAATTCACACATAACAATATTAACCTTAAATGTAAATGGGTTAAATTCCCCCAATTAAAAGACACAGTCTAGCAAATTGGATAAAGAGTCAAGGCCCATCAGTGTGCTGTATTCAGGAGACCCATCTCACGTGCAGAGACACACACAGGCTCAAAATAAAGGGATGGAAGAAGATCTACCAAGCAAATGGAAAACAACAACAACAACAAAAAAAAGCAGGGGTTTCAGTCCTAGTCTCTGATAAAGCAGACTTTAAACCAACAAAGATCAAAAGAGATAAAGAAGGCCATTACATAATGGTAAAGGCATCAATTCAACAGGAAGAGGTAACCATCCTAAATATATATGCACCCAATATAGGAGCACCGAGATTCATAAAGCAAGTCCTTAGAGACCTACAAAGAGACTTAGACTCCCACACAATAATAATGGGAGACTTTAACACCCCACTGTCAACATTATACAGATCCATGAGACAGAAAGTTAAGAAGGATATGCAGGAATTGAACTCAGCTCTGCACCAAGTGACCTAATAGACATCTACAGAACTCTCCACCCCAAATCAACAGATTATACATTCTTCTCAGCACCACATCACACTTATTCAAAAACTGACCACATAGTTGGAAGTGAAGCACTCCTCAGCAAATGTACAAGAACAGAAAGTATAACAAACTGTCTCTCAGACTGCAGTGCAATCAAATTAGAACTCAGGATTAAGAAACTCACTCAAAACCCCTCAGCTCCATGGAACAACCAGCTCCTGTATGACTACTGGGTAAATAATGAAATGAAGACAGAAATAAAGATGTTGTTTGAAACCAATGAAAACAAAGACACAACATACCAGAATCCATGGGACACATTGAAAGCAGTGTATAGAGGGAAATTTATAGCACTAAATGCCCACAAGAGAAAGCAGGAAAGATCTAAAATTGACACCCTAACATCACAATTAAAAGAACTAGAGAAGCAAGAGCAAACACATTCAAAAGTTAGCAGAAGGCAAGAAATAACTAAAGTCAGAATGGAACTGAAGGAGATAGAGACACAAAAATCCTTTCAAAAAATGAATGAATCCAGGAGCTGGGTTTTTGAAAAGATCATCAAAACTGACAGACTGCTAGAAAGACTAATAAAGAAGAAAAGAGAGAATAATCAAATAGATGCAATAAAAAATGATAAAGGGGATATCACCACCGGTCCCACAGAAATACAAACTACCATCAGAGAATACTACAAACACCTCTAGGCAAATAAACTGGAAAATCCAGAAGAAATGGATAAATTTCAGGACACGTACACCTTCCCAAGACTAAACCACGTAGAAGTTGAATCCCTGAATAGACCAATAACAGGTTTTGAAATTGAGGCAATAATTAATAGCCTACCAACCAAAAAAAGTCCAGGACCAGATGGATTCACCGTCGAATTCTACTGGAGGTACAAAGAGGAGCCGGTACGACGCCTTCTGAAACTCATCCAATCAATAGAAAAAGAAGGAATCCGCCCTGACTCATTTTATGAGGCCAGCATCATCCTGATACCAAAATCTGGCAGAGACACAACAAAAAAAGAGAATTTTCGACCAATATCCGTGATGAACATAGATGCAAAAATCCTCAATAATATACTGGCAAACCGAATCCAACAGTACATCAAAAAGCTTATCCACCACGATCAAGTGGGCTTCATCCCTGGGATGCAAGGCTTGTTCAACATACACAATCAATAAATGTAATCCATCATATAAACAGAACCAAAGACAAAAACCACATTATTTTCTCAATAGATACAGAAAAGGCCTTCTACAATATTCAACAGTCTTCTATGCTAAAAGCTCTCAATAATCTAGTTATTGATGGGATGTATCTCAAAATAATAAGAGCTATTTATGATAAACCCACAGCCAATATCATACTGAATGGGTAAAAGCTGGAAGCATTCCCTTTGAAAACTGGCACAAGACAGGGATGCCCTCTCTCACCACTCCTATTCAATATAATGTTGGAAGTTCTGGCCAGGACAATCAGGCAGGAGAAAGAAATACAGGGTATTCAATTAGGAAAAGAGGAAGTCAAAGTGTCCCTGTTTGCAGATAACATGATTGTATATTTAGAAAACCCCATTGTCTCAGCCCAAAATCTCCTTAAGCTGATAAGCAAATTCAGCAAAGTCTCAGGATACAAAATCAATATGCAAAAATCACAAACATTCCTATACACCAATAACAGACACGCAGAGAGCCGAGTGAATTCCCATTCACAATTGCTTCAAGGAGAGTAAAATACCTAGGAATCCAACTTACAAGGGATGTGAAGGACCTTTTCAAGGATAACTACAAGCCAGTGCTCACTGAAATAAAAGAGGACACAAACAAATGGAAGAACATGCCATGCTCATGGATAAGAAGAGTCAATATCATTAAAATGGCCATACTGCCCAAGGTAATTTATAAATTCAATGCCACCCCTATTAAGCTACCAATGACTTTCTTCACAGAATTGGAAAAAACTACTTTAAAGTTCTTATTGAACCAAAAAAGAGCCTGCATTGCCAAACAATCCTAATCCAAAAGAACAAAGCTGGAGGCATCACGCTACCTGACTTCAAACTATACTACAAGGCTACAGTAAGCAAAATAGCATGGTACTAGTACCAAAACAGAGATATAGACCAAAGGAACATAACAGAGCCCTCGGAAATAATACCACACATCGACAACCACCTGATCTTTGATAAAACTGCCAAAACAAGAAATGGGGAAAGGATTCCCTATTTAATAGATGGTGCTGGGGAAACCAGCTAGCCATAGGTAGAAAGCTGAAACTGGATCCGTTCCTCACACCTTATACAAAAATTAATTCTTGATGGATTGAAGACTTAAATGTTAGACCTAAAACCATAAAAACCCTAGAAGAATACCTAGGCAATACCATTCAGGACATAGGCATGGGTATGGACTTCATAACTAAAACACCAAAAGCAATGGCAACAAATGCCAAAACTGACAAATGCGATCTAATTAAACTAAAGAGCTTCTGCACAGCAAAAGAAACTACCACCAGAGTGAACAGGCAACCTACAGAATGGGAGAAAGTTTTTGCAATCTACGCATCTGACAAAGGGCTAATATCCAGAATCTGCAACTTAAACAAATTGACAAGAAAAAAAAATCTAACAACTCCATGAAAAAGCAGGCAAAGGATATGAACAGACACTTCTCAAAAGAAGACATTTATGCAGCCAACAGACACATGAAAAAATGCTTATCATCACTGGCCATCAGAGAAATGCAAATCAAAACCACAATGAGATACCATCTCACACCAGTTAGAATGACGATCATTAAAAAGTCAGGAAACAACAGGTGCTGGAGAGGATGTGGAGAAATAGGAACACTTTTATACTGTTGGTGGGACTGTAAACTAGTTTAACCATTGTGGAAGACAGTGTGGCGATTCCTCAAGAATTTAGAACTAGAAATACCATTTGACCCAGCCATCCCATTATTGGGTATATACCCAAAGGATTATAAATCATGCTGCTATAAAGACACATGCACACGTATGTTTATTGTGGCACTATTCACATTAGCAAAGATTTGGAACCAACCCAAATGTCTATCCATGATAGACTGGATTAAGAAAATGTGGCACATATATACCATGGAAGGCTATGCAGCCATAAAAAAAGGATGAGTTCATGTCCTTTGTAGGGACATGGATGAAGCTAGAAACCATCATTCTGAGCAAACTATTGGAAGAACAGAAAACCAAACACTGCATGTTCTCACTCATAGGTGGGAATTGAACAATGAGAACACTTGGACACAAGGTGGGGAACATCACACACCGGGGCCTATCGTGGGGTGGGCGAAGGGGGAAGGGATAGCATCAGGAGATATGCCTAAAGTAAATGACGAGTTAATGTGTGCAGCACACCAACATGATACATGTATACATATGTAACAAATCTGCATGTTGTTCACAAGTACCCTATAACTTAAAGTATAATAATTTAAAAAAAGAAGAAATTGAGGAAGAAAAGAAAGAAGGGAGAAAGAAGAAAATTACATATAAAAAATTAAAAAATGTTTATACACAAGGAAAAGGATGTAGCCAACATTTTTATTATTGCTCTATTTCCCTTGAAATATCTACTCCCAGGTCTTGTGTGGTGGCTCACATCTGTAATCCCCTTTGGGAGGTTGAGGTGGGCAGATCACCTGAGGTCAGGAGTTAGATACCAGCCTGGCCAATATAGTATAACCCTGTCTGTACTAAAAATACAAAAAATAGCCGGGCATGGTGCTGTGTGCCTGTAACGTCCGCTACTTGGGAAGCTGAGGCAGGAGAACTGCTTGAACCCTGGTGGTGGAAGTTGCAGTGAGCCGAGATTGTGCCATTGCACTCCAGCCTGGGCAACAAGAGTGAAATTCCATCTGGAAAAAAAAGAAACATCTACTCCCAAATCTCATTACTAGTAAAAGTATTTTGTAAGCCTTATTTGGAAAGGAAGATAAAAAATGCTGATCTACAAACAAATACATATTGAGCCCCAGATTGGGTACTGCTTTAGGCCTGAACATAGTTTGTTCTCACTTGTGGACATGGTATTCCACCTAGTGTTTGCCAGAACAAGCTGTTAAGTAAATTAGGAAAGACAGTGAATAGCAGTTGCAATATTTAACAGGTGAGACTCATTTAGGACAGTTCAAGCCTGAGGTTTTTTAGAGAATAAAGAGCTTGAGTTTCAGCATAAAAAACAGAAGACAGCTTCTCAAACAAGGTGTAAATTAGTCTACCCCCACACCAGAAAAGTAGGCAACATATTTTTTCATTTCAAGATCATATATATTTTCATACAATTCAGAGACACTTCCACAAACTTCCACATAGTAAATAAAACTCGATTATTTTAAGGTTTGAATTTTATTTTGTTCTTTTTCTGAACCTTCCAATCTAAATATAGAGTAAGCAGTTCCTAGAATTTGCTGAACAAAAAATTGAAATTAATTGGCACACAAAATTTAGCTGATTTATTTACATCATATGGCTTGATTTTTTAATTCTTGTTATCTAGACGTGGGAGTAAATTTCTCAGGCTATCTATGATTAACTAAATTTGTGTTTGATTCATGACCTGCCAAATGTAGATATTTAAGTCAGCTAACAAGTGGATACATGTTCTCAAGTTAGTTCTCCTTTCTTAAAAGCTTGGTTGAAATTTTAGCGTTTTTATACAGAATAAGGCTTACAGGAGCCCTGGTCACAAAAATTGATCAGAATATTCTACATGAATTACAGATTTTGAGATGTTTTGTTTGGAAAGTTCACAAGTCACACATTCCATCTCTCTCTATCAGGGCATGAAAGAATTTATTGAGCCGTGTTCTTTGTACAATTGAATCACTCACTCCTCAGAAGCTTTCTTTGAAATCCACTCATATAATAACTGTCAGAAATTGTCTTTCATAACATTTGAAAAATTTAGTACAGATGCATGAATTTTTTTACAATTTACAGGGAAGACAGGAAGTTTTACATAAAACATTTTAATTAGAAAGCACTATACATAATTAATAGTAATAAAATAAGTTCAATATATTTTCTATAGTGCTATGGACTTTGATATTCTGGTAGCTTTCGTTTATCTTTTTTTTCTGTACCATGTATCTTTATCAACAATTCTATATTTACTCACATGGCAAAATTTTTTCAAGGATCAGAATAAATTTTAAGGGATAAATTGGCTGCTCAGTAGCTACTAATAAAAGATCAACTGATCATAATTGAACGCTGTCACTTCACGGTTTCTATTAATTTTAAATATTTTAATAAATATAAATGTTTATTTAAAAATATTTAAATGTTTTAAATAAATATTAAATATACGTATTTCTCTTTATGAAATAATAACTTTGGGTACAAAATTCCAATCTGACAATTTTAAATGTCTTTAAAATTTTCTGAAGAAATATGCAGTTTCAACTGGAAATAAGTAACAAGATTTTTCCAGAAAAAATAAAATGTTGTAGATACACTTTATGAAATAGTATGCATATGAATGAGTTTTCAAAGTATTCACTCCTTTCTCTGGAAGATACAGAAAAAAGTCAAACCCATACTGAGAGGTGAAGTTGGCTGGGCTTCTGGATGGGGTGGGAACTTGGGGAACTTTTCTGTCTAGCTAAAGGCTTGTAAATGCACCAATCAGCACTCTGTAAAAATGGACCAATCAGCACTCTGTAAAATGGACCAATCAGCTCTCTGTAAAATGGACCAATCAGTTCTCTGTACAATGGCCCAATGGGCAGGATGTGGACAGGGCCAAATAAGGGAATAAAAGCTGACCACCAGAGCCAGCAGTGGGAACCTGCTTGCTTCCCCTTCCACACTGTGGAAGCTTTGTTCCTTCGCTCTTCACAATAAATCTTGCTGCTAAGTCTTTGGGTCCACGCTGTCTTTATGAGCTGTAACACTCACTGTGAAGGTCTGCAGTTTCACCCCTGAAGCCAGTAAGACCAAGAACCCACAAGGAGGAACAAACAACTCCCAACTCACCGCCTTTAAGAGCTGTAACACTCACTGCAAAGGTCTGCGGTTTCACTCCTGAGGTCATCAAGACCACAAACCCACCAGAAGAAAGAAACGCTGGACACATGTGAACATCTGAAGGAACAAACTCTGGACACACCATCTTTAAGAACTGTAACACTCACTGCCAGGGTCCGCAGCTTCACTCTTGAAGTCAGCGAGACCAAGAACCCACCGGAAGGAACAAATTCTGGACACAATACTAAATATTTTTAATTTTCAGTTTTCAGGAATGTGCCAAGAAAATTAAAAACATTTCCTTTTGTTTTCATGAAATATGTATGCATTCTTTACTGGCAGTACAACCTATGATTAATGGTACAATTGTAGAAGGATATGAAGTTTTGCACAATAACATAATGAGTAGTTTGATGTAGATGATTAATGAGAGATTGCTCCTCTCATGCTCTAAAGATAAATTTCTTTAAAAGGAAATATTTAATGCATTATATATTTAGTTGTCTCAATTTTCAAAAGTACGTGGCTATGTGTAAATCATTCAAATATTGCAGTGTCTGGCATTTTACTACAATCAACCTCTTAGTTTTTGATATCTCCTAGGTTTTAAAATGTCACATTGAATGACAACAATGTTAAAATCGTCTCTGTAACACCTATATCACAAAGCATAAAAAAGTAAAGTTTCAGAACTAAAAGGCCAGTCTCGGCTTTGAACACGTCACAGATGAATACATGATTAGGAAATAAAGAATAAAGAGATGCCTGTAATTTGTCCAGTGTGTTTTCTTCATCAGTGTTAAAACATTCCTTCCCAAGTCATACATCAGAACTATGAAGGTGGCTATGATACATGAGGAAAAAATCCTTATTAAATTGTCAGTAATCTTAGTGTTAGAGTCTAACTTCCAATATTTTATGGATAAAATTCCCTTTTATTATTGCAGCTGGTGGTGTGTGTCCCGTAAACCAAGGCATCAAGGAAGAGAGTGATGAATCCTGCTTACTAAAGCTATTAGTCTGAATACGCTTTTCTCTGATTCTCCAACAAAATCTAAAATTTAAGATAAGGATAGATAAGAAATTTCAGATACTAGTCTTTCATTCTATTTAAAAGTTTTCAAGGCTTGAATTAAAAGGATCTTATCTGCAAGCTAAATACCACATGTCAGAATATCAAATGGCTCAAACCTAATTTTCATCTTTTTATGAATGTGTGAAATAGCTTAATGGGATTCCTACCAGTTAATTCAAGAAGATACTTCACCATACAGCTAAAGATTTAAATATTTTACTTTCATTATAGCATATACATAGACCTGACCGGAAACTCTGTAAGCTTTGTGGTGTTCAGCAAACACTAGACATGCAAAACAAGTAATATTTTGCACAAGCTTGGGATTAGGTTTTAGCTAAAATGAACATGTGACTTCTGGTCTTTCCTCAGACATCATGTGGTTCATTTATAAGAAAGAGAATTGAATAATGTAAATTGAAGACCTGTAATTCCACAAAGTGGAAAATATATATTGTATACACACACACAGACAAACACATGCACACACATACAAATTAGCATTTGGAATTTTAGGCTTTATTTTTCTTTTTAATTTTGGAATGTCAGCAATCGCCATTAAAAAGGATGTTTAAGTCATCTCAGAAGCTGTTTCTACTCTATTTAATTTGTGCAATTTAGAAAAACATGCTCTCCTCCTGGGAAAATTGCATGTCAGGAAGAATGCAGGCTGGGTTTCAGTCTCCAGCTGCTTTTTGGGGGGCAAGTTTTTTTTGTGCAGTGCACAAACTGAAAAACCGTATATAGCAACCTGGCCCTCACTAAGGTGGATGCAAGTAGTAGAAAAAGATCAAGAGAGAAAGGCTTTTGATATAAGAATTGGAGAATGAGACAAAAAAGTAATTTTACTGAATCACAAAGGGCTTATCTAATTAAACAGAGGCTGATTGAGTTCTAGACGAAAGAAAGAACAGTAATAAATAGCTATTACACCAGCTAAAGTGCATTTACAGAATTGGAGTAGGACTATCAGCCCACAGCCTCACAGGACATATAGTAATCGCTTCTTCCTTGTGGTTACTTTAGATGTTGATGAAAGATTCTTGGGCAGTGTGATACGAGGGCTTCATAAAATGCTATCTCAAGGTGCTCTAGATCAAGTATTTAATTACCCTCTACTTGGATTTAGAATTTCAATGGAATATTTACAACCATGTAGCTTCTGGTATTTCTTGTTACTCCCTACAAATTTTCAAATGTGTTTCCCATAGAAGGTATTTTCTGCCGATTATCAATAAATTCTTTCATTTAGTAACATTATTCTCTCTCTCCCAGGTGCATATTTATTTAACCCAAATTCCAGTCTAACATGTGCCCCTGGGCAGCTCAAGTGGCACTGGAGATATGAGAACCAACATAAGCACAGATATCACAAGGGACAAAAGAGCCTGTTAACACCCCATCACATGGAAGCAAACCCCAAAGCCAGTGCAAGACTGTGTGTGTGTGTGTATACAGCTACATACATACACATACACATATTTTTCTATAACATTGCTTGCAAGGAAAGGAGTATGTCAAATATTATAGAAAACATTAAAGAAATCTCATTGAAATAAAAGTATAGTATATTTTGGAAATGTAAAACAGTTTTTGTTTCTCAAGAAAATCCTAAAATGTTTATTTGATTTATAAAATGGGGACTTCACTCGCCAGTTTAAGTGATAAGAACATTCTCTTTATATGTCAAAAAACCAGTAATCTATATGAAGTTCCAGCTTCCTTGGAAAGCAATATAAATTACAGAATTCTTCACAAAGTGCTGCCAGCATGGAGCTACTTAGTTTCAACTCAGGCTAGAAAACAAATGAAGCACTTGCTGTTTTACTCTTCTTGCTTGTTACTCAAAAAATACACTTGTGAATTACTGAGTGTCTAACAAGACTTAGGGAAAGAGATCTGTTAGCAGTGAATTACCTGTTACTGGTTTTTACCTACAGAAAGTAGAAAATATGTTTGCTTTCTTTATGTATGAGTACTAACATCTTGTTACTCACTGTGTGGTATAACTCAACAATGTGATTCCTACTGTTTTTATTATCACCAATAAATAAACTCTGATGAACTATATTAGTCCAATCACCAGACATTTCTGTGCAGATGAAGAATGTCATGATCATTACATTTAGTGGTTCAACTGTATGAGATAACTATAGAAGACTAAAATCAAAATAATATATTGACGTATTCAAAACCATTATTTAATTAACATTTCAGAATTCACAATCTAATTCCAATTTTCCTGACAACATATAATCTATGTAAAAGTAATGCAAGAAGAGTAAAGCCCACAAGCGTAGAAAGAATAGACACTCTGGTTGTAACTTGGTGACTCCTTTCATTACATAAGGTAAAACAAACTAACTGCAAGAAGATAAATTATTGTTCTGATAATTTTATCACCAAAACCATAAAAGCTTCTTGCATTTTAAATTTATCTTTGTCTTATTTCTTCTCTCATCCTATATGCTAAGTCTTTAGTAAAGTCTAATACCCTGCATAGTTATGTTATTAGCTAAACATAGTTGATGATTATTTCAGGAGCTCTGCACTTGAAGACTGAAAACTTCTGTTTTTCTCCCTTAGTAAATACGGGATCCACATTTTTAAACATCCACTCCAATTATATATTCCAAATTAACACACCAATTATCTTTTAGAACATAGCTTAATAAGTCTGAAATTAAAGGTATTTGTCAGTTGCTGGTTATAATTTTATTTTATTTTATTTTATTTTATTTTTAATTTTTATTTTTATTTTTTATTATACTTTAAGTTCTAGGGTACATGTACATAACGTGCAGGTTTGTTACATATGTATACATGTGCCATGTTGGTGTGCTGCACCCATCAACTCGTCAGCACCCATCAATTCGTGATTTACATCAGGTATAACTCCCAGTGCAATCCCTCCCCCCTCCCCCCTCCCCATGATAGGCCCCTGTGTGTGATGTTCCCCTTCCCAAGTCCAAGTGATCTCATTGTTCAGTTCCCACCTATGAGTGAGAACATGTGGTGCTTGGTTTTCTGTTCTTGTCATAGTTTGCTAAGAATGATGGTTTCCAGCTGCATCCATGTCCCTACAAACGACACAAACTCATCCTTTTTTATGGCTGCATAGTATTCCATGGTGTATATGTGCCACATTTTCTTAATCCAGTCTGTCACTGATGGACATTTGGGTTGATTCCAAGTCTTTGCTATTGTGAATAGTGCTGCAATAAACATACGTGTGCATGTGTCTTTATAGCAGCATGATTTATAATCCTTTGGGTATATACCCAGTAATGGGATGGCTGGGTCATATGGTACATCTAGTTCTAGATCCTTGAGGAATCGTCATACTGTTTTCCATAATGGTTGAACTAGTTTACAATCCCACCAACAGTGTAAAAGTGTTCCTATTTCTCCACATCCTCTCCAGCACCTGTTGTTTCCTGACATTTTAATGATCGCCATTCTAACTGGTGTGAGATGGTGTCTCATTGTGGTTTTGATTTGCATTTCTCTGATGGCCAGTGATGATGAGCATTTTTTCATGTGTCTGTTGGCTGTATGAATGTCTTCTTTTGAGAAATGTCTGTTCATATCCTTTGCCCACTTTTGGATGGGGTTGTTTGTTTTTTTCTTGTAAATTTGTTTGAGTTCTTTGTAGGTTCTGGATATTAGCCCTTTGTCAGATGAGTAGATTGCAAAAATTTTCTCCCATTCTGTAGGTTGCCTGTTCACTCTGGTGGTAGTTTCTTTTGCTGTGCAGAAGCTCTTTAGTTTAATGAGATCCCATTTGTCAATTTTGGCTTTTGCTGCTGTTGCTTTTGGTGTTTTAGACATGAAGTCTTTGCCCATGCCTATGTCCTGAATGGTACTACCTAGGTTTTCCTCTAGGGTTTTTATGGTATTAGGTCTAACATTTAAGTCTCTAATCCATCTTGAATTAATTTTCGTATAAGGAGTAAGGAAAGGATCCAGTTTCAGCTTTCTACTTATGGCTAGCCAATTTTCCCAGCACCATTTATTAAATAGGGAATTTTTTTTCCCATTTCTTGTTTCTCTCAGGTTTGTCAAAGATCAGATGGCTGTAGATGTGTGGTATTATTTCTGAGGACTCTATTCTGTTCCATTGGTCTATATCTCTGTTTTGGTACCAGTACCATGCTGTTTTGGTGACTGTAGCCTTGTAGTATAGTTTGAAGTCAGGTAGCGTGATGCCTCCAGCTTTGTTCTTTTGACTTAGGATTGTCTTGGAGATGCGGGCTCTTTTTTGGATCCATATGAACTTTAAAGCAGTTTTTTCCAATTCTGTGAAGAAACTCATTGGTAGCTTGATGGGGATGGCATTGAATCTATAAATAACCTTGGGCAGTATGGCCATTTTCACGATATTGATTCTCCCTATCCATGAGCATGGTATGTTCTTCCATTTGTTTGTGTCCTCTTTGATTTCACTGAGCAGTGGTTTGTAGTTCTCCTTGAAGAGGTCCTTTACATCCCTCGTAAGTTGGATTCCTAGGTATCTTATTCTCTTTCAAGCAATTGTAAATGGAAGTTCATTCATGATTTGGCTCTCTGTTTGTCTGTTACTGGTGTATAAGAATGCTTGTGATATTTGCCCATTAATTTTGTATCCTGCGACTTTGCTGAAGTTGCTTATCAGCTTAAGGAGATTTTGGGCTGAGACAATGAGGTTTTCTAAATATACAAAGATATCATCTGCAAAGAGGGACAATTTGACTTCTTCTTTTCCTAACTGAATCCCCTTGATTTCTTTCTCTTGCCTGATTGCCCTAGCCAGAACTTCCAACACTATGTTGAATAGGAGTGGTGAGAGAGGGCATCCCTGTCTTGTGCCAGTTTTCAAAGGGAATTTTTCCAGTTTTTGCCCATTCAGTATGATATTGGCTGTGGGCTTGTCATAAATAGCTCTTATTATTTTGAGGTACGTTCCATCAATACCGAATTTATTGAGCGTTTTTAGCATGAAGGGCTGTTGAATTTTGTCAAATGCCTTTTCTGCATCTATTGAGATAATCATGTAGTTCTTGTCTTTGGTTCTGTTTATATGCTGGATTATGTTTATTGATTTGCGAATGTTGAACCAGCCTTGCATCCCAGGGATGAAGCCCACTTGATCATGGTGGATAAGCTTTTTGATGTGCTGCTGGATCCAGTTTGCCAGTATTTTATTGAGGATTTTTGCATCAATGTTCATCAGGGATATTGGTCTAAAATTCTCTTTTTTTGTTGTGTCTCTGCCAGGCTTTGGTATCAGGATGATGTTGGCCTCATAAAATGAGTTAGGGAGGATTCCCTCTTTTTCTATTGATTGGAATAGTTTCAGAAGGAATGGTACCAACTCCTCCTTGTACCTCTGGTAGAATTCAGCTGTGAATCCATCTGGTCCTGGACTTTTTTTGGTTGGTAGGCTATTAATTATTGCCTGAATTTCAGAGCCTGCTATTGGTCTATTCAGGGATTCAACTTCTTCCTGGTTTAGTCTTGGAAGAGTGTAAGTGTCCAGGAAATTATCCATTTCTTCTAGATTTTCCAGTTTATTTGCGTAGAGGTGTTTATAGTATTCTCTGATGGTAGTTTGTATTTCTGTGGGGTCGGTGGTGATATCCCCTTTATCATTATTTATTGCGTCTATTTGTTTCTTCTCTCTTTTCTTCTTTATTAGTCTTGCTAGCGGTCTGTCAATTTTGTTGATCTTTTCAAAAAACCAACTCCTGGATTCATTGATTTTTTGGAGGGTTTTTTGTGTCTCTATCTCCTTCAGTTCTGCTCTGATCTTAGTTATTTCTTGCCTTCTGCTAGCTTTCGAATGTGTTTGCTCTTGCTTCTCTAGTTCTTTTAATTGTGATGTTAGAGTGTCAGTTTTAGATCTTTCCTGCTTTCTCTTGTGGGCATTTAGTGGTATAAATTTCCCTCTACACACTGCTTTAAATGTGTCCCAGAGATTCTGATATGTTGTATCTTTGTTCTCATTGGTTTCAAAGAACATCTTTATTTCTGCCTTCATTTCGTTATGTACCCAGTAGTCATTCAGGAGCAGGTTGTTCAGTTTCCATGTAGTTGAGCGGTTTTGATTGAGTTTCTTAGTCCTGAGTTCTAGTTTGATTGCACTGTGGTCTGAGAGACAGTTTGTTATAATTTCTGTTCTTGTACATTTGCTTAGGAGTGCTTTACTTCCAATTATGTGGTCAATTTTGGAGTAAGTGCGATGTGGTGCTGAGAAGAATGTATATTCTGTTGATTTGGGGTGGAGAGTTCTATAGATGTCTATTAGGTCTGCTTGCTGCAGAGATGAGTTCAATTCCTTGATATCCTTGTTAACTTTCTGTCTCGTTGATCTGTCTAATGTTGACAGTGGAGTGTTGAAGTCTCCCATTATTATTGTATGGGAGTCTAAGTCTCTTTGTAAGTCTCTAAGGACTTGCTTTATGAATCTGGGTGCTCCTGTATTGGGTGCATATATATTTAGGATAGTTAGCTCTTCCTGTTGAATTGATCCCTTTACCATTATGTAATGGCCTTCTTTGTCTCTTTTGATCTTTGATGGTTTAAAGTCTGTTTTATCAGAGACTAGTATTGCAACCCCTGCTTTTTTTTGTTCTCCATTTGCTTGGTAAATCTTCCTCCATCCCTTTATTTTGAGCCTATGTGTGTCTCTGCATGTGAGATGGGTCTCCTGAATACAGCAGACTGATGGGTCTTGACTCTTTATCCAGTTTGCCAGTCTGTGTCTTTTAATTGGAGCATTTAGTCCATTTACATTTAAGGTTAATATTGTTATGTGTGAACTTGATCCTGCCATTATGATATTAACTGGTTATTTTGCTCGTTAATTGATGCAGTTTCTTCCTAGCCTCGATGGTCTTTACATTTTGGCATGTTTTTGCAATGGCTGGTACCGGTTGTTCCTTTCCATGTTTAGTGCTTCCTTCAGGGTCTCTTGTAAGGCAGGCCTAGTGGTGACAAAATCTCTAAGCATTTGCTTATCTGTAAAGGATTTTATTTCTCCTTCACTTATGAAACTTAGTTTGGCTGGATATGAAATTCTAGGTTTAAAATTCTTTTCTTTAAGAATGTTGAATATTGGCCCCCACTCCCTTCTGGCTTGGAGAGTTTCTGCCTAGAGATCTGCTGTTAGTGTGATGGGCTTCCCTTTGTGGGTAACCCGACCTTTCTCTCTGGCTGCCCTTAAGATTTTTTCCTTCATTTCAAGTTTGGTGAATCTGGGAATTATGTGTCTTGGAGTTGCTCTTCTCGAGGAGTATCTTTGTGGCGTTCTCTGTATTTCCTGGATTTGAATGTTGGCCTGCCCTACTAGGTTGGGGAAGTTCTCCTGAATGATATCCTGAAAAGTGTTTTCCAACTTGGTTCCATTTTCCCCCTCACTTTCAGGCATCCCAATCAGACGTAGATTTGGTCTTTTTACATAATCCCATACTTCTTGCAGGCTTTGTTCATTGCTTTTTCTTCTTTTTTCTTTTGGTTTCTCTTCTCGCTTCATTTCATTCATTTGATCCTCAATCGCTGATACTCTTTCTTCCAGTTGATTGAGTCGGTTACTGAAGCTTGTGCATTTGTCACATATTTCTCGTGTCATGGTTTTCATCTCTTTCATTTCGTTTATGACCTTCTCTGCATTAATTACTCTAGCCATCAATTCTTCCACTTTGTTTTCAAGATTTTTAGTTTCTTTGCGCTGGGTACGTAATTCCTCCTTTAGCTCTGAGAAGTTTGATGGACTGAAGCCTTCTTCTCTCATCTCGTCAAAGTCATTGTCTGTCCAGCTTTGATCCGTTGCTGGCGATGAGCTGCACTCCTTTGCCGGGGGAGATGTGCTCTTATTTTTTGAATTTCCAGCTTTTCTGCCCTGCTTTTTCCCCATCTTTGTGGTTTTATCTGCCTCTGGTCTTTGATGATGGTGACGTACTGATGGGCTTTTGGTGTAGGTGTCCTTCCTGTTTGATAGTTTTCCTTCTAACAGTCAGGACCCTCAGCTGTAGGTCTGTTGGAGATTGCCTGAGGTCCACTCCAGACCCTGTTTGTCTGGGTATCAGCAGCAGAGGCTGCAGAAGCTAGAATATTGCTGAACAGTGAGTGTACCTGTCTGATTCTTGCTTTGGAAGCTTCCTTTCAGGGGTGTACTCCACCCTGTGACGTGTGGGGTGTCAGACTGCCCCTAGTGGAGGATGTCTCCCAGTTAGGCTACTCAGGGATCAGGGACCCACTTGAGCAGGCAGTCTGTCCCTTCTCACATCTTAACCTCCGTGTTGGGAGATCCACTGCTCTCTTCAAAGCTGTCAGACAGAGTCGTTTGCGTCTGCAGAGGTTTCTGCTGCTTTTGTTTATCTGTGCCCTGTCCCCAGAGGTGGAGTCTACAGAGACAGGCAGGTTTCCTTGAGCTGCTGTGAGCTCCACCCAGTTCGAGCTTCCCAGCAGCTTTGTTTACCTACTTAAGCCTCAGCAATGGCAGGCGCCCCTCCCCCAGCCTCGCTGCTGCCTTGAGGTTAGATCGCAGACTGCTGTGCTAGCAATGAGGGAGGCTCCGTGGGCGTGGGACCCTCCCGGCCAGGTGTGGGATATAATCTCCTGGTGTGCCCACGTGCGCAGTATTGGGGTGGGAGTTACCCGATTTTCCAGGTGTTGTGTGTCTCAGTTCCCCTGGCTAGGAAAAGGGATTCCCTTCCCCCTTGCGCTTCCCAGGTGAGGGGATGCCTTGCCCTGCTTCAGCTCTCACTGGTCGGGCTGCAGCAGCTGACCAGCACCGATTGTCCGGCACTCCCTAGTGAGATGAACCCAGTACCTCAGTTGAAAATGCAGAAATCACCGGTCTTCTGTGTCGCTGGTGCTGGGAGTTGGAGACTGGAGCTGTTCCTATTTGGCCATCTTGCTCCGCCCCCCCGCTGGTTATAATTTTATATGCCAAATGGTTAGGTATAGACACTAGGCTTAAGGGAGATAGTTATTATGACTTTATGAATTAATAAAGTAAATTAAAGTAAGTATCTATGCTATTATGGCACAAATGAAATTCTAAGATATGAGATAATGTCTAGTATAAAGAGCAAAAGACTAAGAATTTCAAAACTTAGATCTAGACATTATTAAACAACTGAGTGACTTTAGACAAGTTATTCAAGTACCCACAGGTCCCACATTCTTCAGGTAATTCCTAAGTGTAAGAGTTAGACTATAATCTACAATATGTCTTCAAATTCCAAATTTTATTGATCTATGTATTATATAACAAATATTTCCAAATCTGTTTCATTTAGGCAGATGATTTAGTTCACAGATTAATTGCATACTTTATCAAAAACTATTTTGCTATATGATGACTGAGTGGTGGTTATATAACAGAAAAACGTTGGACCATATTAGACGTATAAGAGGCATCTACCTCTTTTAATACATTCATCTACTAAAGCTAAATAGACAATATCCAATGATCAATATACCTATGGTTAGTATAATGGGCATACTTATGCAAGCAGGATTTCACATTCTTGTAACCTGAGTTGGCTTGAAATTAAAGAATTACACTATTATATACTATTTAGCGAAATAATTTAGAAATTCATAATGTGAGTATATTTTGAACTCATGGAATTAGTATCCCAGCAAACTTAATTACGCGAAATATTTTTAGGAGTTCATAAAAAATAAAAAAGTGAAGAGGAAAAACTCTTACGATAACCATTCATCATTTTTCTTGGGATAACAGCAGCGTCAAGCAAAGTCCAGAAACTACTGACTCAACAATATGTATTATTCATGAATTTTTTCATACATTCAGTATTTTTATTAACTGCCTAATAACTTTACTAGTTTATTGAGATATATGAACTTATGGAAATTACATTATAGAAGAAAAGAAGAAAACATTATCAGGCCAATATTTAAATAAAATTGATCATTACCATGAAAGAAAACATAAAAGTATTTGATTTAGAGTAGGGATTTATCCTAGTTCATTTGTGTTGCTATAGAGGAACACTTGAGACTGGCTAATTTATAAAGAAGATAAATTTATTTCTCACACTTCCGAAGGCTGGGAGTTTGATATCAAGGAACCAGAAGGTTCACTGTCTGGTGAGGGCCACTTCTAAGATGGTGCCTTGTTGCTGCATCCTCGGGAGGACCAGAACTCTGTTCCCTCACGTTGCAGAAGAGCAGGTCAAAATAGACCAAACTCCCTCTTCAAGCCCTTTTATAATCATTAATCCATTAATGAGGGGAGTCTTGACCTAAACACCTGAAAACATTTGCATTGCTTCACCTCCCAACACTTGCATTGGGGATTATGCTTCCAACACATGAATTTTATGGGAAACATTCACATGATAGCCGGATTTTAGAACAATGATGAGAAAATGATATTGAGGTGAGATCTGAAGTATACGCGCAAGTTAACTAAGCCAAGAGTTACAGGGCAGGGAAAAAGAGGCTTAGGAAACAGTTTTTTCAAATCTACTTCCTGAAGCTACAGGAAATACAGTAAATTTGAACAAGGAAACTACACCAATGTTGCTGAAGAAATTAAAACGAGATTGTGACCAGAACAAAATAAGGCCTGAGGAGTAACGGAGCCTTATAAGCCGTGTGAGCAGTTTTGTCTTTAATTTCAAGACCAATAGAAAACCTTTGAAAAATGCTTGAAAAGGAGCATATTTCTGGAGAAAGTGATGAATTTACCTTTGGAATATGTTGTGTCTAATCTACATTTAGACTTCCAAGTAAAGATGTCAAACGGACAATTAGAAACTATGCATTTAAATGTATTTTCTGTTTTCTTAAGACAAAACAGTTTTAGAAGTGGAAAAGGTAAACTTCCAGGAAGTAGAATATAAATGAATTCATGTTACATGAAATAATAAAATACCGTATGGGTAAGAATTTAATACTCATACTTTATATTAAAATAATCCATAAATAATGCAATCAGTGTTGATCATAAGATAATGTGTAAACTTATATTATCTTCGGGTGATCCTAAAATATTTGCCCTAAGGCTGAACTTTTTTCTTAAGGACATTTACCTATGTCTTAACAAATATTACCGTGCTTTAATCTAAACTAGAAATATTTCAGCCCTGCTTTATACTTAAGTATAAGTACTTTAAGTGTAAGTACTTGATTTTTAATTTTCTATTACATTTTAAAAATAATAAGAGCTATCAACACAAGATGCATGGTATACATAGAGTTAAATGACATTTTGACTTTCATCCTTTTTTTTTTCAATAAAATGAAAAACTCCAACATCAAGAGATTGAAGCAAATATAACTAAAATGATAATTAGTAAGTAAGTTAAAGAGAATTAATAATCCATGAGTAATTTGGGTCAGGAATTCTTAACGTCGTCTGTTTAGGAATTATCCTGCTTATAACAGGTCCAAGGGTTTGCATGTTTGGAGACATAACAGGATAACGATTCATAGATACATAAAATAACTGATATTACAAATACAGCACACTATTTTTAAAAATGACTTTTTCTCCACAGATTTTCAAGTAAGACCTCAAGAACTGAGGCTTCTCCAGATATTTTATATCACAGTTACCATGTAACTATAAATTATTAAGAGTTGCCCATAGTTTAATGGATCATATTTGTTGGTTTCCTTTTAGAAGCAGTTCCTTACATACAAGCGGCAAATGTGGTTACAGATCGTGTCAGACTAGGTTTCCAAATGGAATCAGGAGCCAACTGAAATATAAATAATACTTATAAAATGATATTGGGTTTTTTTGTTTGTTTGTTTGTTTTTGAGACGAAGTCTCGCTCTGTCGCCCAGGCTGGAGTGCAGTGGCGCAATTTCGGCTCACTGCAAGCTCCGCCTCCCGGGTTCACGCCATTCTCCTGCCTCAGTCTCCCGAGTAGCTGGGACTATAGGCGCCTGCCACCACCCCCAGCTAATTTTGTTTTTGTATTTTTAGTAGAGATGGGGTTTCAGCGTGTTAGCCAGGATGGTTTCCATCTCCTGACCTCGTGATCCACCCGCCTCGGCCTCCCACAGTGCTGGGATTACAGGTGTGAGCCACCGCGCCCGGCCTGCAGTTCTTTTCTTTATGGGTCTTTCTATCAAGGATTACCTAAATAATTATACATTGAGATTTGTCTTCCTTTGGTGAAGACAATGTCTATGTTTCAACACACACACCAACACATTCAACAGTTTCTCGGTGTTCTGTAGATAAAAACTAAGAAATGACATTCTGATGAGGGGAGAATACAGAGCAGGCTTGAGAGAAGCATGGGCTGTCAAAGGCCTTTAGACTACTTTGCTATTAAGCTCATTAGAGAGAAAGAATCTGTGAACACAGTTTTCTGCTCAAGATCCCACAAGAATAAACAAGTCACCTTTGTTCCCATTCTGCTGCTGCACAGAATCCATCACTCACTTTAACTTCCTAACTTCCTCCCATTCTAACTCACTTTAACTTCCTAACCCTCCCAAAAAGGGTTAGACATTTTATAAACATCCGGAGACATAGTACCCTTGGCACTGACATAAGCATTTTCATTCTAGGTGGTGGCAACAGAGAAACTTCTTCAAGGGAAATTTCATGAAACAGTGGCTTGGACAAGTAGAGTCACACAGTAGAAACGGAACTGACAGTTTTCACACACAGGGAATGTTTAGGGACTCCCCAAAATAAATGAGGATATTTTTATTATGTCTGGAGGGCAGAGGTACTGAGGCTCTTCCTATATGAAGGTAGAGGTCGTTCACCCAGTAAACATTTGGGTTACAAGTAATTATTCTCAAAAAATATTAAATAGCCACAACATCTCAGGCTTTACCAGCCCTCTCAGATAAATGTGGCCACCATCACAAAATACTGACCCCAGTATATTAGCTACATTTGGTCCCTTCCAGGATATTTTTGTTCTGTTTTGTTTTCCCATATTACTCATTATAAGCCACACAGGGAGGATTCTCTTTCTGTTTTCTTGGCTTGGGTTAGTCAGGGTTCTCCAGAGAAACAGAACTATTAGGATGGAGATATAGCTATCTATCTTTATCTATCTATCTATCTATCTATCTATCTATCTATCTATCTATCTATCTATCTATCTATCTGGAATTGGCTCGCATGATTGTGGAGGCTGAGAAGTGCTGAGGTCTACTGTTCGTAAGGCAGAGACTCAGGAAAACAAGTGGTGTAGTTCCAGTTCATGGCTGAAGGCCTACAAACTAGGAAGACTGATGATGTGAGTTCTAATCCAAGAGAACCAGAACTAGATGTGAGAACCAGGAGGCCAATGGTATATAATTCCAGCCTAAAGGCAGGAGAAGACTGATATCCCAGCCTAAGCAATCAGACAGAGAGAGGAGGAATTATCTGTTTCTCCACCTTCTCATTCCATTCAGGCCTTCAACACATGAGATGATGTCTACTCACAATGGGGAAAGCAATCTGCTTTACCTAGTCTACCAATTGAAATGCTAATCTCTTTCAGAAATACCCAGAGAAATAATGTTTAATCAGTTATCTGGGCACACCTGGAGCCAGTCACGTTGACATCTAAGATAAACTACCACATGGCTATTTTCCATTTAACCACTTCTTCCCATTTTTCTGTCCCAATTGTGCTTTGGGAGAGTGACAATGCAAATTGTATTCTCTCCGCTCTTTTGCCAGTTGGCTTCCTGATGGTCTTAGCAAACAAAGAGTCATCTGTAGGAGATTTGAATGGAATAGGAAAGAGGACCCTGGGCAGTTCTTCTCTGCTCCAGCCCTGAATTTTTGACAGTAGCTGCCATCCTTCAGGACAACAGCTCCCACCAGGCAGCCTGTCCTTCATGAGTCACTTTCTGGACTTTGGAAATCCTATTTCCTCCACTTGTTCTCTCAATTTTAGGAATGTTAACATTTTAACGTCCTTGTTTGCTCTTGCCCATGCTTCTGTAAATAGTTCCTTCCATAAAGTCTCCTCACTTGAACCTTCTGAAGTTAATTCCATTTGTTACAAAAACAAACATGTTGTCAAACCAATTTATTTCCCTCCCAACCATTGATGACTAAGGTGACACCATGGAGTTTCCTCACCTCTGCTTCTCACTGGCGCTACACAAAACTTAGAAATCTACTTAGGCTCTTGCGTTTTGGCCACTACAGCAGCTGCCATTACCTAAGATGGCAGCTGGGGTCAATGTTGTAGAAACAGGAACATAAACATAAAGCTTCTATCCCTGATTCCGGAGATTTTTCAATAGTTTGCTGCTCTTTTGAAGAGACTCTGGGCATTTTCTTTTGGTGGTATGCTTAACTGAACAACAGAGAAAGGAGTGAGCTGGGGGAAGAAATGATTTCAACAGTGTTGCTTGGGTAGAGAAGTATTACAGCTTTTCTATTCTTACTGATGTTGCATTGTTCCTGATGTTGGGCCATCAAGAAGAGTCTGGCAATAAGTTAAATATAAAATAGTGTGTTTTAAAAAATACAATTAATTCTGGAGGAGGAAAATATAATACTATGACTTTTAGTAATCCTTTTAAGGAGAGAAGGCAAAAAGCAATGTCTCTCTTTTTACACAAAATTTTGAACAAACAAGCATGCTATACAAGGGACAGAAAATTGGTTGCAAGGTGTAGCCTACTCAGATGAGAATGCACCTTATTAAGATACTGTTCTCTAAGAGGTACTTAAAAAAAATCAGTTTTATGAAAATAAGCAGTAGAGGCTGAGCCCGGTGGCTCATGCCTATAATCCTAGCACTTTGGGAGGCCAGACAGGCAGATTGCCTGAGTTCGAGAATTCAAGACCAGCCTGGGCAACACAGTGAAACCTCATCTCTACTAAAAATACAAAAAATTAGCCAGGCATGGTGGCATACGCACCTGTAGTTTCAGCTACTCAAGAGACTGAGGCAGGAGAAATGCTTGAACCCAGAAGGTGGAGGTTGCAGTCAGCCGAGATTGTGCCACTGCACTCCAGCCTGGGCAACAGAATGAAGCTCCGTCTCAAAAAAAAAAAAAAAAAAAAAAAAAAAAAATCTTAACTGAAAGGACTATCTGTGCATATATTTATCCATAGCAAGTCTTCAGGAGTTTCTTTTATTTGAGGTATGAAAAAAATTTTAAGAGGGGTAGGTGTTGTTGAGAGTGATTAAATAAACACTGTGTGATAAGAACTCTACATATTTAGACCAGAAAAAACAAGTAATGCCCATTCTGAGGTGTCAAAGAGAATAAAAACTTTTTGAAAAGCCTTCTCAAGTCCCACAAGATTAACTTAAATATCCCTCTTATGTGTTATCATTGCACCCATGGCAGCATTTGACACTTCCACTCATTACCTGATCACTTGCAAACTTTTTCCACCGTTACAGCATTCTATGCCAAGCACTTATCGCATGAGCTAAAGAACATGAAGAATAAATTAAATAGTTTTCATGTAATAGATACCAGTATGATTTTTTTTTTCAATCTTTTCTTGCTAGGAAATTGAAGAAACTGCCTAGCTAACAAAAACGCCTCAATTCTGGACTCAGTAATTTCTTCCTCAACAGTGTTTACATGTTAACTATTGCTTACAGGATAAAGGCTAAAGTCTTAACATACAAGATCCTTCCCAGTTGGATAATACCTCATCTGTACTTTGTAGCAGACATGCAATACTTCAGCTATACTTAATTTAATGGGGTTTCTTTATACTTCCTTGCATTGCAAAATATAATTCCTCTATATAAGATTTCCTACCCCTTCATTTGTATCAAATTTCTACTGACCTGGCTAGGTCCTACTCTAATATTCCTTTCAGTGAAGTTCACACCCAAGAAAGATATAGCTTATTTCCCCTTAGAGCTTTATGTTTAAATTGGCAAGACCTTTCTCAGAGAAGCTGGGCCTAACCAAGTCTGCAAAAGGAAATCTGTTTTGTAGTCACTGTCCCTCAAACTTCTGCTATTCCCAAGGTGCTGATTAGCTAGATATCTCGTGTCTATTCCTTGGAGTGCTGCCATTTCATTCTGACTGTATTTAGAGTACACATTACCCCCAGAGTATAAGGAAGGTGAGGGGCAGAAAGGGGGGGAGGGGAAGGAAGGGGAGGGAAGGGGAGGAGAGGGGAGGGAAGGAGAGGGAAGAGGAGGGGAGGGGAGGGAAGGGGAGTGGGGAGAGCAGAAGCCAGAAGCCGGAGAGGAGAGGAGAAGGGAAAGAGAAAGTGATCACCTATTATTCTTATCTCTATTTGTAGATACACCCAAACCTTTGAGTATTTTACTTTCCCATATTATCTTATTAATTTTTCACATAAGCTAGTAGTGATGAAAAGCACTACTTAGAAATCTGGAGATAGCCAAAATAAATCATCCAGTGCACAGTTTTTCATTCTGAGAATGATTGATTTAGCTAAAACTAGATCTGGACAATGAGAAGATTTTTTACACTGTCTATGAGCACACCTTTGCAGGAAAATTGACCATGGCTTCAGCCAATTAATTTCTTAAAAAATAAAACATACATTGTAGAGAACAAATTAAAACTCTGTTTTCTATTAAAATATATTTGTTTCTCTTTATTAGGTCATATAAGATGCTAACATGTAATAATGACATTATTTGTTACTTGATATCTAATTGTAGTCTTTGCCAACATGTTTTCCATTTCATTACGGTGGGCTTTTCACATTTTTCAGGAATCTATGCACTCACTAGAATACTATTAGAAACACATTTTTTCTGACACATTCATGCATGAGGTTACCAAGAATAGAGAATAAGAGTGGATAAAAATTTGCAATAAGACTGGTCTTCAAATTAATTGAACTGAAAGTTGAGAAAAAAATTAATAAAAGAAAAAAGACTAGGCTGAAACAGGTTCAAACATGGAAAATATTTTCCTAATTTATAACTAAAAAATCTTCTTCCTTCACTAACCTTTTTTTTTCAGTGCAGTCTATTATGTCTTAAACTGTATAGAAATTAGTACTGATTGACTTATTAAGTCTGTCAAAAGAACCTGTTTGCATTTACTATCAAAGTTGTATTCAAAGACCAAATAATCTGATACTTCTCTACTCCATATTGGAGCCCTGTGAAAGATACTGAAAGAGCATCTTCCTTCCCAGAGCATCATGCTTTTTATTAGATAAAATTATCTACAGATTTCCTTTATAAAATATCATCAGATCTCAAGTATTATATAAGTAATACATTATTAAATATTACATAAACACATAAGGGGATTCTAAATTATATGCTACTTCAGGAATACAAACATGGATAACTTCAAGTAGGTAAAAATTCTTTACCAAATTATTCACTGAGTGGTATACTTAAAGAAACTCAAATATTTGAGGAGGAGGATGGGGCTAATTTTATGGATATTTCATATTTATATAGAGTCATTTAGAACATATTTTTCAAAATACTGAAATCACCTCATTAACTTATGCAACTTCCTTTTCAGATATTACTGAAAGAGATGATGGCGGGGAGAGAGAGAGAGAGAGAGAGAGAGAGAGAGAGAGAGAGCGCGCGATGATAGATAGGTGATAGATAGATGATAATGTAGAGAGCTAAAGAGGGTCACAGAGTAGTCAGCTGATTTACACATCTGCTGAAAGGGGCGAGTCCACAAACTGGAACACATCATTGATCCATAGAATCTATGGCTATACTATACCATAGTATGCCATAGCTATGGCTATACCTACAATTCTCTCCTCTATTTTCAGCATCTCCCTAGGGTTCATACAGTTTTATAAGCAATAAAAATAATCAAATATAACATATTTATATCTGTATATTTCTAATTTAAAGTGACTTCTTTTTTAAGAAAGTCTATAAAAAAGTAATAGTCACATAAGTCACTCTCATATATGTCTATGTTTTTCCCTTGTTAAGAGCAACTTTATCATTACCTGTTTGGAAAGCAGATTTTTCTTTAAAGGAAAATCTTAGTATTTTCTCTCCTATATTTCTTTGTCTTAAACCAAGGAAGTTGGATTAAGTAATCTTTAAGGTATCTTTTGTTTCTAAGATTCTCTGAATCCTACTCTCACTTGGACCAGGGAGGCTAAGGAAGTGAGGAAATGGATCTGAGATGAGTAAAGAAGGAAATAGCTATTGATCTGGGCCTTGAATCATGGGCAGATTTTTTGACAACTGAAATTAAAAATCAATCCCACCATTATAGGTGCAAAGGACAGCAGAAGCAACTGACATGGAAGTGGAATAGTAAGTAGAATTATAAAGAAGAATCATCCCAGTTAGGGTGGAGCCTTGGAAGGTCTCTCAAATTCTCTTTCTCTCTCTCTCTCTCTCTCTCTCTCTCCCTCCCCCCCCTTCTCTCTCTCTCCCTCTTCCTCTGTCTCTCTCTCTCTCTCTCTCTCTCTCTGTGTGTGTGTGTGTGTGTGTGTGTGTGTGTGTGTGTGAGATCTCTCTCTGTTTCAACAAGCACTCTAAATGAGTCTGGTATAGATGTTCTACAAATGACACCAAGTGATAATGAGAAGGATACAGAGGTGGTGGGATGCTGAATAGGTTAATAAACAATTCAACACATTAAAGGAGCTCAGTAGCTCATGACAGCATTAAGCCAAACTCCTCTAAGAATCTCCTTTTTCCCCCTATTTCTTTTTCATGATTTAAGCATTGGCTTATTATTTCAGCCTTGTTATTCTAAGTGGTTTATTATTCTTGATGAATAGTGAATTATTCTAATGGTGCTTATTATTCTATTCATTACAACTTTAGACTGATTAGGAGTGAATAGCTGCTAAGGAGCCTTTCCAATAGCAAAATTAGATTTCTATAATTTTATGGTGCTTATTTTTCAGTATCAGTAATTGTTCTGGAATTTTCCATCACTTAACAATCCCTTTCTCTGTTTTAAACTGCAGAGATATAGTCCAGTGATTACAAAATAAAGACACCTCTTTATGGAGTAAAAAGAATCTTATTTTCAAATGACTCTATATTTAACATGATGTTTCACTTTCTAAAAGTATCTCACAAACCTGTTTCATTTATAATAAATAGAGTATGGCAAAGATGATGCAATGATACTCCCATGGTTACTTTATGATATGGCTATACAAGTCTTTGCCTTGCTAGGATGACCTAGAGAGACTCCATACTTTTGCTCATACTCACAGGATTGCAGACACTGTATGTCTTCCCTTCTTGCTTGCCTGCCTGCCCTACGGACTTCAGACTTGCTTAGTCAGCCCTTTAATACACTGTAATTTGTTCATAATGTATGTATATACATATGAAGAGAGAAAGAGCGTGAACTTCTGCTTCTCTGGCAGAGCCTTAATGCCATCTTCATCCCCAATGTTATTATTCTGTTATAGTATTTGCATTCTGTTCTATAACAATAACTGTCTTCCTAGTTTCTCCATACGTTAACTCAAATATTGAAAGCACTGCTCTTTTGTGTTATCTTATGTGGAATTCAGTACTGCGATTGAGCATATGAGACAGAATATATTATTTTATGTTGTTAGAGTAATTAATTGCAATGCCATTAGAACGGAGCAGCTCTAGCATCCTGAGTTTCTCAGTAAGCAAAGCAAAACTCGACTCACTGTGAATGGTCACAGCCTAGGAAAAAAAAACCCAAGCTTAAGTAATCAGAAACTGCCAAGTAAATTCTAACCAGAGATTTTACCAATTAAAATCCATGAATTAACCTCTTATCTCACTAGGGACTTTCCACTTTAACCAAATATATTTTTGTCTTGCTTCCTCACACACTGTAAGAGTTTTTCCCTTGTATCCTTTTTGTGGAGTTCAAACCATTTGTGGTTTGGAGCTGCCTGATTCAGGAATCGTTATCTGTTCAATTACACTCTAAAATTTTAAGGTGCCTAAGTTTATTTTTTAACAATGGTCATTAAGTATTTGCTGTTCAAAGGTACATTATTTAAAAATGGAACAGATAGGAAGGGCAACATATGGGAATTGCTATTTAAATTATCCTTTTATCTATTATTATCAAGGAAAAGTGTTTCATGTCACTGATCACGCTCATAACTGATTTTCTGATTTTCAGATCTCAAGCTTGTTCATTTACTTTTAATCATACTACAAAAAAAAGTACTTGCTTTATTCCACCCCTCATTGTATTCAGCCTTCTTACTAATAACAAACTTTTTTTTTTTTTTAATCACACTATTCATTTTCTTTCTTAGGACATTCTCATGGGGTCTTCATTACATAATTTGGACTACTTTTATTGTAGCCTGTTGCATGCCTGTCATCTACGATTTCATCTCATTGCCGATCTTAATTATTCTTTTTTTTTTTTTTTTTAAATTTACTTTAAGTTCTGGGATACATGTGCAGAACGTGCAGGTTTGTTACATAGGTATACGTGTGCCATGGTGGTTTGCTGCACCTATTGACCCATCCTCAGAGTTCCCTCCCCTCATCCCCCATCTCCTAATAGGCCCTGGTGTGTGTTATTCCTCTCCCTGTGTCCATGTGTTCTCATTGTTCAACTCCCACTGATGACTGAGAACATGCAGTATTGGGTTTTCTGTTCCTGTGTTAGTTTGCTGAGGATAATGGCTTCCACCTTCATCCATGTCCTTGAAAAGGACATGATCTTATTCCTTTTTATGGCTGCATAGTATTCCATGGTGCATATGTACCACATTTTCTTTATCCCTTCTAGCATTGATGGGCATTTGGGTTGGTTCCATTACTTTGCTATTGTAAATAGTGCTGCAGATGGTTGTAGATGTGTGGTGTTATTTCAGAGGTCTCCTTTCTCTTCCATTGGTCTATATATCTGTTTTGGTACCAGTACCATGCTGTTTTGGTTACTGCTTAATTATTCTTATACTGCTACCTTTCTCTTTGTTGTAGTCCTCTTTGTCGTTTTGTTGAAATACAAACAGTAATTTTCTTTTTTTAGAAAAAGACTGTGTATACTAAATTTTTTGAATTCTTGTGTATGTAAACAAATGTCTTTATATTTGAAATTTGGAATATTAGCCACTTGACCAAATATGATAAAATTTTGTGTTTAAATACTTTTGACTCATAATAATAAATAACTTATTTCAAATTCTTCTAGCATTCTTCACCAGAAGTCTGATGTCATTCTCACCTTTGTTCCTTTGAAGACAATTTAGTCTTTCGCTTTAGAAGTTTGCATACACACTAAAAATAACTGACGGTCCCAGTTGCTCCACATCCTCACCTCAGCTTAGCACTGTCATTCTAAGAAGAATGTGTAGTCTTTGTGGTGGGTGGTTATTAATGTTTCATTTTGGTTTCTATTTACATTTACCTAAGGACTTTTAGCATCTTTTTGTGTGTGTCCTTTGTGTCTTTGCCACGCATATGTATTCTTCAGTGAAATGTCTATTTAGATATTTTATCCTTTTGAAAATCAGGTTGGTTTTTGGGTTTTTGTTAATAACTTGTAAGTATTGAAACCGCATCCTGGATACTATATGGAATATACTATACAGATACATAAGCTTGGATACATCTCAAACTCAACAGGTCCACAACTGAACTCAATTATCTTCTTTTCTCTCCATCATAGCTGTTCATCTTTCAGTTATTCCCATCCTGGTAAATTACCCAATCAACTACAGCTGCTGAAAGAGGCTTGGTTTCTAGTATTTTCCTCTTACCCAACATCCAATTCACCCTTCAATCTTTTCAGAAAAAATAAATACATTTTTTCATAATCAATGACTCCAATCTAGTTCATGCCAAAATTATTTGTCAGTTACAATACTGTAATTGCCTTCAACCTGGTATCTCTTGTTTCAATAGTGCCTTCCTACGGAAACCAGAATATTTTTAAAGCCACATAAATTCCTTGCTGTAACCTCTTTTCAAAGATAGCTCTCTTAAATTACACTAAATTCCAAAATCAACCATCATCTAAGTAATCATTCCCAAAATCATACATATACCCATGCTAATTCACACTTTAGGATGCATGAAAATCTGGAAAGTTTGGTAAAGCATGGATTTCCAGAACCACCCCTACGGATTTTAATTTTGTAGTTCTGGAGCGGGAAATAAAACAAGCTCTCCTCAATGCTGGTACTGATATCCATGGATCATACACCCAAATCTACATGATCTTTGTCTTTCTACAATCTCCAGTCCCATATTCATCTGCCACATGAGTCTTTTTTTTCTATCTTTTGGATGTGGCAACCTAAGAATCTGAGGAAATTTTTCTCTCCTTTCATTCTCTCCCTAGAATCTCTCCACACGTCCCAGGCTGCCTCTTTCTCATTATTCAAGTTATACTCATAGGTCATCTCCTTGAAAAGCCCACATCCTTAGAATCCATTCCTTAGTCAAGTAACTGGTTATTTAATAATCCTGTAATTATTTTCTTACTAGCATTTATCATCATTTGAAATTATCTTATTTGGTCATTTATGTTTTCATTTGTTTCTTTACCACCTCACCCCTAGAAAATAAATGCCATTAAGAAAAGGCCAGTGCCTTAATCAAACTATTTTTTTTTTTTTTTTTTTTTTTTTTGAGACGGAGTCTCGCTCTGTCGCCCAGGCTGGAGTGCAGTGGCGGGATCTCAGCTCACCGCAAGCAGGTTTACGCCATTCTCCTGCCTCAGCCTCTTGAGTAGCTGGGACTACAGGCGCCCACCACCTCGCCTGGCTAGTTTTTTGTATTTTTTAGTAGAGACGGGGTTTCACCGTGTTAGCCAGGATGGTCTCGATCTTCTGACCTCGTGATCCACCCGTCTTGGCCCCCCAAAGTGCTGGGATTACAGGCTTGAGCCACCGCGCCAGGCCCTCAAACTGTATTCTAAATACATAGTTTTGAATATGCTCAAACTTTTTTTTGGAAAACGGAATTTTAGGATGTCTGAAGAATAGTGGCAGGAGAGAATTTTAATGAGCTAGGCGGAGATTAGCTCATTTAAGGATTTGGGTAAAATACTCACACTCATCTGATAAAGCATAACAAAAAGGTATGTCAGGTAAGGACCTATTTTTAGTTCTCCTCCTGGATTTTGGCTCTCTCTCTCATTTGGCAATTTTGCTCATCTGTACATTTAGCAAATTGTACAAGCTTGATAAGCACTAACTATTTGGAAAGGATCCAGAAGCAGTAATGAAGACAAAATGTTGAAGAAATATATTCTAGTATTTCTACAATGAGTGCATGTGACAAATTTCTTTGTGATAACTCCAGTTGTAAACACAGAGAGTCATGTAGATTATAACAATAGGCTAGTCACCTATGCTTCTCTATAACTGAGCACTTCTTTATCCTAGAACTGCAGGTTTAAAATGTTTGGCTGGATCTTGTGAAAGTTCAATCATTTTGGATTAGGATAACACTATGAAGCAAATTGAAATATCAAATGGTCATCAAATCCCTACTAGTGGAATGGTCAAAGAAATCTCAATCATCAGATATTACTGATATTAATGCTATATATGGGCATGGATTTTCCCTCTATTAACATCACCACACCTCTCCTATTTAAAGTAACAACTTACGAAATTATAAAATTTTGAGACCTAACATTGGAACTTCAATGATAAGTAAATTGTTTCTTGTTTTTTTTCAATTTTTTTTTAAAACCAAACATAGGAGTCATAATTATTTTAAATCAACTTAAAATTGGTTGCAAGTGTGAATAGAAAACTTAACTAGATATTAATTTTTTAATGTTGAATTAATTTGACTGCATTATTTTTCGGCCTGCTTTTCATAGTTCCAAATGTTAATGAAAAATGTTTTATACATTCATGACTTAATGACTGCTATCATTTCCAAGTATAACAAATGAAGACTATCAGCAAATATCACATAGCAATGATCAAAATCAGTAATTGGGCTACTGTTTTTTTAAAGAAAAAAGGTGTGCATTAGCTCAAACCTAACACTGCTATGGAAATTTTTTTTCTCTGTTAAAAATTCAAGAAAGCATTCAACCAATAATCCCCCATTCATGTAAGAAAAAAAGAAAAAACATGAATAAATTTACAACTTTATATCTCACATAAATAATTTAAAGTATGGTATATAGTCAAAGACATAGGACATGAGATTATTCTCTCCATTGTTCTTATATTCATGCTAGTTATCTGAAAATTTGATACTTATATTTTATTTGCCCCATTCTGCAATACTCAATAGGCTATTAAAAATGTTTGATCTGATCCACTAATAACAAACTTCAATAAGGTTGTATTTCAAAATACAAGTATATATGAAAGTGAGGACAATGTCCAGTTTCCTGAACTAAACTTTATATCAATACAAATAAACTGCAATTGCATTCTCTGATTTCAACCTGTCAAATCAGCAAACAAATAGGACTATATACATTCAATGTTTGACTTCAATCTTGAAGAGATGAAAATGTTTCTACCCATTTTAAAATGTCAGCTTTCTGTGATCTCTCAAGAGACTAAATTATAAATTGCAGACTAAGTATATTAAAGCTTTCAAAATGTAATAAACAGAAAGTTTTGATGTTTCTGGCCTCTTAGGAAGCATTATGGCTATCTTATATCATTGTTAGATTAATATGCCCATACTCCTCTAATCAAAATTTATGAAAGTTTTACTTTCCCCCATAGACTTTCAGATCACAATGGAAAGCTCATCACATGGAATTATTCAGCCTCTTTGGTCTGGAAATGTGAACACACATCTACACAATTTTTTCACTATTGAGAGGACATTCTGGTTTTAAAGTCTGTCTCCTATTTTCAACAATCGAAACTTCATTTCTATGGAAACAGGACACAATAGCCTGCAGGTAATGTTAACCCAACCTCTAATGCTAGTGTTAGTAGCTGACTTCCATTTCTTTTCCCAGTGAAAATAGATGTCAAAATGGTTAGGACCAACGAAAGGTCTTGCAATGCTTCTTATAAAAAACTTATCTTATTTCAGTTGATCGAATTTCTTCAGAAACAAGATGCTGAAGGCAACCAGATATTGAGAATGAAACTACCAGCTCATTTTAACTCCGAAGTGTCAGGCAAGTCTATGAATAAACTGCTATATAAAGCAAAAGAGCACTGAGTTTTTGGGTTCTTGAAATATTGAGGCATTACACATAGAAAAAACTACATTTAAAACATTAAACTTTTTATTTCATTTTAAAAATTTTATTTTAAAACTACATTTTAGGTACTTACAACAGAAAGAGACTTGCATATTATCTTTTAATACTTTAATCATAAAATTATACAAATAGTCTGGTACATGTAATGAAATGTGATCTCAGAGTACATCAAAGATAACCTAATCATTGTTCTTATACTCTAGCACTAGAAGGAATCCTTTCTCTTATGTGTTAACACCTGTTTTTCAAAACAGTGTCTTGTGGCATTAGTTTTTGGTATTGAGAGATCAAATTAAATAACCTGGGTTGGAACACATCAAAATATGAATACCCTATAGCTATAAAATGTCTAATACTTAAGTTTAAAACACATGACATTAATATCATTGAAGTATAAAGTGCAATCCCTTTAGAAAGGAGTCTTATCATATCTAAACTAGGAGCTCACTAGTCACTCTCCCCTGCTCCTATTGGTATACTAATTTTATATGGTGTTTGTGCATCATTAGTATGTATATGTTAAATGTACATATAAAATATATATTTTTTAATGAAATGGGGACCACTCTATATTAGAAGAGACTTGAGTGGCTGATGGTAAGATGCAATATGTGGTTGTTAATTAGATATGGGTTTAGATGAAGCATCTATTAAAATGCTAAGATAAAAAATTATTTTCAAGGAGTGATGGAAATCATCAGTTGAAAAAGGTTACAAAAGAGAAAGAACATGATCTCATTTTGGTAAAAAAAATTGTATATAGATATCTATGGGTATATTTATACGTATATAATATATAAACAGAAGGGAATATGTACAATAAGGTATTCAGAATGGAAATCATCTTGGGTAATATAATTTTAATGTTTTAATATTTGGTAAAAACATTATTATTTTCAAATAATAATGTAACAATGCAACATTATTATAACGTAATAATCTAACATTGTGAAATAATAGTCTAACAATTTTGGCCTAGTTCGGGCCAAAAATTGTATCCATGATCTTTCAGGACTGACCATGGGCAATTACAAGGTTTTGCCTGGCAAGTTTCAGTAGTGAAAGTGAACCTCGCCACACTAAAAATTGGTGTGCAAATCCAGTGCCTCACAGTTTTCTGGAGGGAGTGGCAGTTCAGGACTCAGCAATCCACTCCCAGTCCAACCATGCTCTTACATATCTGCGTTCCTAGCCCAACCACCTCCTTTCAAAATCTTTTGTATTGAAGACTCAACTGAGATATTTCCCAGGTGTCCTCACCAAGAACTCCCTGGTGAGAATCTCAGCTGAGGCACTTTTCTCTACTGTAACTCAGTTCCTTTCCATTCTCAGCCCTTTCCTCTCTTCTCCCCTGTTCAGGTCCTTAAAGAGGCAGAAGTCTTTGGTTTGGGGCTCCCTAGCAGTGAGATAATTTCCCCTATCCACATTGCATCAACCTGACATCCTTCTGCTACCTTTCTACGGAGACAAATGGAAAACCGGAGAGCCAGGGACTCTTTGCCTGTTGCTTGTACTGTTGCAATACATGTATAAAAGCTACATTGTTACTTTCAGTTTGGCTATTTGTCCTAATAGACTACCTCAACACCTGATTGCTCAACAGTATACAGCAACTTCATTTGATTGATATTTTAGTTGTAATGCTTTCATAGTTTTCCAGTTTATTTTCTTGGACTTCTTTCTTAGAAAAGTATTTCTACCACCAGATACAATTGTGAAATTGATTGCCTCTTCCATTCTAATATGTATACCTCATTTCTTTTTCCCGTGTGTCCAGATGCTTTCGTATTTTTGTTCAGTAGTGAATAATACCTGGTGGTGGATAGTCCTATATAAGTCATGACTAAAAAAATACCAGGTTTTGTTTATTTCAAATATTTCATTTCTGTGTTTGAGAAATACAACTTTAAAAAGGTCATAGGGATCATCATGGCGGACGGGCGGCAAAACTAGATTGCAGCTCCCCCTCAGACAGATGGAGCAGTGTGCGGAGGTTTGCACTGTGAATTTTAGCTCCAGATTGACTGCAAGAACAAACCAGCAATCCCGAGAGGACCCACAGACCCTCTGAAGGAAGGGGACTGCTCCTGCAGGACCCGGAAGACACTCCAAGTACTGTGAGTGCCCCGACTGCAGAAGTGGGCGAGTCTCCTCTCCTGAACACACACCAGCACTGGAGAAAATGAAGGTCTGTTTGTGGAAGAAGTTTCTTACCTTACCTGGAGCTGAATCAGGGCAGAGGAAGCAGCAGAAAGGCTCTGAGAGCTTGCTGGGTCCCCAAGCAGGCCATTCCTGCCTGGCACCACAGGGATCCATCGGGAGGGTGTCCAGAGGAGAAGGGGGCGGGGCGGGGGAAGCACCACGGGGAGAAGGAACTCTCCAGCTGAACTTCCTCACTAGTTGAACCAGGTGAGAAGCAAGCCTCCTGGCCAGAACTTGGGGGAGGCGGTGAATCCAGTGTGCAGACTCCACAGGCAGGGAAAGAACTAAGCCCTTTTCTTTCACAGCCTGGGAGGCAGGTACCATGTGGCAAGTTCTCAAGCCTGGCTCACCCACCACCTGGAAACAGACTTGGAGCTGTTGGGGGGCTCACAGTGGAAGTGAGACTGGCCCTTCAGTTGGCATGAAAGCTGGGTGATGTCTGTGACTGCCAGCCTTCCCCCACTTCACTGACAACCTGCATGACTCAGCAGAGGCAGCCATAATCCTCCTAGATACCTAACTCCATTAAGCTGGGAACCTCGCTCCCATTCCCACAGCAGCCTGTAGCAAGACCCGTCCAAAGAGAGTCTGAGCTCAGACAAGCCTAGCACTGCCCCCACTTGATGGTCCTTCCATATCCACCCTGGTAGATGAAGACAAAGGGCATAATACTCTTGGGAGTGCTAGGACCCCGCCCACTACTGGTTCTTCTTCATACTACCAGAGCTAGTGCTTTCTGGAAAGCACCACCTCCTGACAGGAGGCCAACCAGCACAAAAATAGAGCATTAAACCACCAAAGCTAAGAACCCTCACAGAGTCCATTGTACACTGCTGCCACCTCCACTGGAGCAGGCGCTGGTGTCCAAGGCTGAGAGACCCTAGGTGGTTCACATCACAGGACTCTGTGTAGACAACTCCCAGTACCAGCCCAGAGTCAAGTAGACTTGTTGGGTGGTTAGACCCAGAAAAGAGACAACAATCACTGCAATTAGGCTCACAGGAAGCCACATCCATAGGAAAAGGAGGAGAGTGCTACATTAAAAGAAAACCCCATGGGACCAAAGCATCTGAACAATAACCTTCAGCCCTAGACCTTCCTTCTGACAGAGTGTACCCAAATGAGAAAGAACCAGAAAACCAACCCTGGTAATATGACAAAATAAGGTTCTTTAACACCCCCCAAAAATCACACTGGTCCACCAGCAATGGATCCAAACCAAGAAGAAATCCCTGATTTACCTGAAAAAGAATTCAGGAGGTTAGTTATTAAGCTAATCAGGGAAGCACCAGAGAAAGGTGAATCCAATGCAAGTAAATCCAAAAAAGCAATATGAGAAGTGAGAGGAGAAATTCAAGGGAATAGATTCCTTAAAGAAAAACAATCAAACGTTTAGGAAACATTGGATGCACTTATAGACATGCAAAATGCTCTGGAAAGTCTCAGCAATATAACTGGACAAGTAAAGAAAGAAATTCAGAGCTCAAAGACTAGGGCTTCGAATTAACCCAATCCAACAAAGACAAAGAAAAAAAGAATAAGAAAATATGAACAAAGCCTCCAAGAAGTCCAGGATTATGTTAAATGACCAAAAGTAAGAATAATCAGTGCTCCTGAGGAATAAGATAATTCTAAAAGTTTGGAAAACTTATCTGGGGGAATAATTGAGGAAAACTTCCTTGGCCTTGCTAGAGACCTAGACATGCAAATGCAAGAAGGACAAAGAACACCTAGAAAGTTCATCACAGAAAGATCATCACCTAGACACATTGTCATTGGGTTATCCAAAGTTAATTTGAAGGAAAGAATCTTAAGAGCTGTGATACAGAAGCACCAGGTAACCTATAAAGGAAAACCTATCAGATTAACAGCAGATTTCTTAGCAGAAACCCTACAAGCTAGAAGGGATTGGAGCCCTATCTTCAGCCTCCCCAAACAAAACAATTATCAGCCAAGAATTTTGTATCAAGCAAAACTAAGCATCATATATGAAGGAAAGATACTGTCTTTTTCAGACAAACAAATGCTGAGAGAATTCACCACTACCAAGCCATGAATACAAGAACTGCTAAAAGGAGCTCTAAATCTTGAAAACCAATCCTGGAAACATGTCGAAACAGAACCTCTTTAAAGCATGAATCACACAGGACCTATAAAACAAAAATAGAAATTAAAATGCAAAAACAAAAAACAAAAATCCAAAGTACACAGACAACAAATAGCACAATGAATGCAACACTACCTCCTATCTCAATACTAATATTGAATGTAAACAGCTTAAATGTTCCACTTGAACATTTAAGATACAGAAACACAGAATGGATAAGAACTCAACAACCAGCTATCTGTTGCCCTCAGGAGACTCACCTAACACATAAGGACTCACATAAACTTAAAGTAAAAGAGTGTAGAAAAAGGCATTTCATGCAAAGGGACACCAAAAGCGAGCAGTGGTAGCTATTCTTGTGTCAGACAAAACAAAACTTAAAGCAACAGCAGTTAAAAGAGACAGAGAGGGACATTATACCATGGTAAAAGGCCTTGTGCAACAGGAAAATATCACAATCCTAAATACATATGCACCTAACACTGGAGCTCCCGAATTTATTTTAAAAATTACTAATAGATCTAAGAAATGAGATAGACAGCAACACAGTAATAGTAGGGGACTTCAATGCTCCACTGGCAGCACTAAACAGGTCATCAAGACAGAAAGTCAGCAAAGAAACAATAGATTTAAAATATACTTTGGAACAAATGTACTTAACAGATATATACAGAACAGTTCATCCAACCACTGCAGAACACACATTCTATTCAACAGTGCATGGAATTTTCTCAAAGATATACCATATGATAGGCCCTAAAACAAGCCTCAATAAATTTAAGAAAATTGAAATTATATCAAGCACTCTCTCAGACCACAGTGGAATAAAACAAAATCAACTCCAAAATGAAACTTCAAAACCATGCAAAAAAAAAAAATGGAAATTAAATAACCTGCTCCTAAATGAGAACTGGGTCAAAACAAAATCAAGTTGGAAATGTAAATATTCTTCAAACTGAATGATAATAATGACACATCCTATCAAAACCTCTGGGATACGGCAAAGGTGGTGCTAAGAGGAAAGTTCATAGCTCTAAATGCCTACATCAAAAAGATTCAAAGAGCACAAACTGACATTCTAAGGTCACACCTCAAGGCACTAGAGAAACAAGAACGAACCAAACCCAAACCCAGCAGAAGAAAGGAAATAAGATCAGAGCAGAACTAAATGAAATTAAAACAAAACAACAACAACAACAACCACAAAAGATAAGTGAAACAAAAATCTGTTTCTTTGAAAAGATAAATAAAATTGATAGACCATTAGCAAGATTAACCAAGAAAAGAAGAGAGAAAACCCGAATAACCTCATTAAGAAACAAAGCAGATATTACAACTGACACCACTGAAATACAAAATATCATTTAAGGCTACCATGAACATCTTTACACCTATAAACTAGAAGACCTAGAAGAGATGGATAAATTCCAATAAAAATACAATGCTCCTAGCTTAAGTCAGGAAGAATTAGATATCCTGAACAGACCAATAACAAGCAACAAGATTGAAATGGTAATTTAAAAAATTACCAACCAAAAAAAGTTCAAGACCAGACAGATTCATAGCAGATTTCTACCAGACATTCAAAGAAGAATTGGTACCAATCCTTTTGACACTATTCCACAAGATAAAGAAGGAACCCTCCCTAATTCATTCTATGAAGCCAGTATCACACTAATACCAAAACCAGGAAAAGATATAACCAAACAAGAAAACTACAAACTGATATCCTTGATGAACATAGATGCTAAAATTCTCAACAAAATATTAGCTAACCAAATCCAACAATATATAAAAAGATAATCCACCATGATCATGTGGGTTTCATACCAGGGATGCAGGGATGGTTTAACATGTACAAGTCAATAAATGTGATATACCACATAAACAGAATTAAAAACAAAAATCACATGATTACCTCAATAGATGTAGAAAAAGCGTTCAACAAAATCCAGCATTACTTTGTGATTAAAACTCTCAGCAAAATCAGCATATAAGGGACATACTTCGATGTAATGAAAGCCATCTATGACAAACCCACAGCCAACACTATATTGAAATGGGAAAAGTTGAAAGCATTCCCTCTGAGAACTGGAACAAGACAAGGATGCCCACTCTCACCACTCCTCTTCAACATAGTACTGGAAGTCCTAGCCAGAGCAACCAGACGAGAGAAGAAATAAAGGGCATCCAAATCAGTAAAGAAGAAGTCAAACTGTCACTGTTTGATGATGATATGATCATTTACCTTGAAAACCCTAAAGACTCCTCCAGAAAGCTCCTAGAACTGATAAAAAGAATTCAGCAAAGTTTCTGGATACAAGATTAATGTACACAAATCAGTAGCTCTTCTATACACCAACAGCAACCAAGTGGAGAATCAAATCAAGAACTCAACCCCTTTTACAATAGCTGCAAATAAACAAATAAATAAAATACTCAGGAATATACCTAACCAAAGAATTGATAAACAGCATGGTACTAGCATAAAAATAGGCACATAGACCAATAGAACAGAACAGAGAAGCAGAAATAAACCCAAATACTTACAGCCAACTGACCTTCGACACAGGAAAGAGAAACTTAAAGTAGGGAAAGGATACCCTTTTCAAGAAATAGTGCTGGGATAATTGACTAACCACATTTAGGAGAATGAAACTGGATCCTCATCTTACCTTATAAAAAAATCAACTTGACCAGGTGCGGTGGCTCAAGCCTGTAATCCCAGCACTTTGGGAGGCCCAGGCGGGCAGATCATGAGGTCAGGAGATCGAGACCATCCTGGCGAACATGGTGAAACCATGTCTCTACTAAAAATACAAAAAAAAATTAGCCGGGCGTGGTGTTGGGCGCCTGTAGTCCCAGCTACTTAGGAGGCTGAGGCAGGAGAATGGCCTGAACCCAGGAGGCAGAGGTTGTAGTGAGCCAAGATCATACCACCCCACTCCAGCCTGGGTGACAGAGCAAGAATCCATCTATAAAAAAAAAATCAACACAAGGCGGACTAAGGACTAAAATATAAGACCTGAAACTACAAAAATATAGAATATAACATTGGAAAGACCCTTCTAGACATTGGTTTAGGGAAGGATTTCATGACCCAGAACCAAAAAGCAAATACACTCTTTCCCATCTTGCAAGATGGTGGGTGAAAAAGTCGAGAAGCCAGATACTAAAGAGAAGAAAACAGAAGCCAAGAAGGCTGATGCTGGTGGCAAGGTGAAAAAGGGTAACCTCAAGGCTAAGAAGCCCAAGAAGGGGAAGCCCCATTGCAGCCGCAACCCTGTCCTTGTCAGAGGAATTGACAGGTATTCCCAATCTGCCATGTATTCCAGAAAGGCCATGTACAAGAGGAAGTACTCAGCCACTAAATCCAAGGTTGAAAAGAAAAAGAAGGAGAAGGTTCTTGCAACTCTTACAAAACCAGTTGGTGGTGACAAGAACGGCAGTACCCAGGTGGTTAAACTTCGCAAAATGCCTAGATATTATCCTACTGAAGATGTGCCTCCAAAGCTGTTGAGCCACGGCAAAAAACCCTTCAGTCAGCATGTGAGAAAACGGCGAGCCAGTATTACCCCCGGGACCATTCTGATCATCCTCACTGGACGCCACAGGGGCAAAATGGTGGTTTTCCTGAAGCAGCTGGCTAGTGGCTTGTTACTTGTGACTGGACCTCTGGTCCTCAATCGAGTTCCTCTACGAAGAACACACCAGAAATTTGTCATTGCCACCTCAACCAAAATCGATATCAGCAATGTCAAAATCCCAAAACATCTTACTGATGCTTACTTCAAGAAGCAGCAGCTGCGGAAGCCCAGACACCAGGAAGCTGAGATCTTCGACACAGAAAAAGAGAGATATGAGATTACAGAGCAGCGCAAGATTGATCAGAAAGCTGTGGACTCACAAATTCTACCAAAAATCAAAGTTGTTCCTCAGCTCCAGGGCTACCTGCGATCTGTGTTTGCCCTGACGAATGGAATTTATCCTCACAAATTGGTGTTCTAAATGTCTTAAGAACCTCATTAAATAGCTAAGTACAAAAAAAAAAAAAAAAAAAAAAAAAAAAGAAAGAAAAGCAAATACAGTAAAAACAAAGAAAAATAGTGAGGACTTAATTAAACTAAAGAGCTTTTGCAGAGCAAAAGGAACAGTGAGCAGAGTATTCAGACAACCCAAAGAGTGAGAGGAAATATTCACAATCTTTACATCTGACAAAGGACTAATATCCAAAATCTACAACAAACTCAAACAAATCAGCAAGAAAAAAAAAATCCCAATCCCAGCACTTTGGGAGGCCGAGGGTGGCGGACCACGAGGTCAGGAGATCCAAACCATCCTAGCTAACACAGTGAAACCCCGTCTCTACTAAAAATACAAAAAATTAGCCGGGCGTGGTGGCGGGTGCCTGGAGTCCCAGCTACTCAGGAGGCTGAGGCAGGAGAATGGCGTGAACCTGGGAGGCGGAGCTTGCAATGAGTCGAGATAGTGCCACCACACTCCAGCCTGGGTGACAAAGCGAGACTCTGTCTCAGAAAAAAAAAAAAAGAAAAAAAAAATGTGGGCTAAGGATATAGATAGAAAATTCTCAAAAGAAGATTTTGGCCAAGAAACGTATGAAAAAATGCTCAACATCACTAATGATCAGGGAAATGCAAATCAAAACCACAATGCAATACCACCTTACTCCTGCAAGAATGGCCATAATCAAAAAAAACAGTAGATGTTGGCATGGGTGCAGTGATCGGGGAACATGTCTACACTGCTGGTGGGAATGTAAACTAGCACAGCCACGATGGAAAATAGTGTGGAGATTCCTTACTATTTGATCAAGCAATCCCACCACTGGGTATCTACCCAGAGAAAAAGAAGTCATTATACGAAAAAGATACTTGCACACGCATGTTTATAGCAGCACAATTCACAACTGCAAAATCATGGAACCAACCCAAATGCCCATCAGTCAACGAGTAGATTTTAAAAAGCCTGTCATATATATGTATGTGTATACATATACATATATACACACACACACATACACAATGGAATACTACTCAGCCATAAAAAGGAATTAATTAACAGCTTTTGTACTGACCTGGATGAGTTTGGAGACTATTATTCTAAGTGAAGTAACTCAGGAATGGAAAACCAAACGTCGTTATGTTCTTACTGATATGAGGGAGCTAAGCTATGAGGATGCAAAGGCATAAGAATGATACAATGGACTGTGGGCACTTGGGGAAAAGAGGAGGAGGGGGGCAATGGATAAAAGACCGCAAATATGGTACAGTATATAGTGCCTGGGTGATGGGTGCACCAAAATCTCACAAATCACCACTGAAGAACTTATTCATCTAACCAAATACCACCTGTACTGCAATAACTTATGGAAAAAAATAAATAGTATTAATCAAAAAAGTATTATTTAGTGCTTTACCTTTCTTATAATACATATATTCATTTAAAATGTGTGTGTATCATAAATATAATATGTAAAACAAACACCAACCTCCTCTGGGGAAGGAGAGGAATTATTAGGTAGAAACTTCAAATGTACCTGTAACATATTGTTTCTATTGTATCTGAAGCACAGATGGTAAAATGTTCTGGTTTCATAAATCTAGCTATTAGGAACAAAGGTGTTTATTATATTAGTATACTTTACTGTATTATGTAAGAATTTTCAAATTATTAAAATTAAAGCAATATATGCACATAAAAAAGGTTGTACATCTTGCAAATATCAATCCCTTATACTATTTGCAGTTTATAAAGAACGTTTTCATGTATCAGCTCATATCCATCTGTAACACTATTCATCAACTAGTAGAAAAACAAATTCACTGCAGTATTTGATCAACAAATAAATCATATGTTACCGGAAATTGCAGTCCAAACAAGTTGCTTCATAAATCGGTTTTGAATAGAAAATTTAAATTCTGTCAAGTAACAAATCACAAATTAAATGAATACAAGCTAAATGAAAAAGCATTGATTTAAAAGATTTTTAAATTCAACAAAGCAGTTAAGTAGCATGCCACCTAATATAAAGGGTTGTAACATAATATGACTTGAAATCAGCAGGCAGGTAAATGACGAGTTTGGCAAATAATAAAAATTCAACATTAATGCTACCATATACACACATGCATATTTATTTATTAAACTGTATGGGTATTTTATTAAAAATTGGTAAGCCTGCTGGTGTGGAGAGTTAAAACCAATTTATTTTTCTCAGACTTTTATATGAAACATACAGTTTAGGACTCCTGTATTTTATTTGAACCCATCACAATAAAATTTTAACCTTCAGGAAAATAATGAAAGAATAGAGAAGAAAAATTAAATTGAATATGGAATTTTCCAAATAACTTTGCTCTGGTGACTGTTGATCTTTTAAAGCTTTCATTGTCATTACTATTTGGAGTTTAACCAAATCCACAAATTGTTTCCCAACAGAAGACTTTTCAGCGAACTAGCATTGACTTACTCTGAGACATATCTAAAGAAACTTGTTTAGGGAGAATCTCAGAATTGGAAAGGACCTCAGAAACTAATGAATCCAATGATTCCCTCAATATCTGTGGTAGCGATCATTCAGCAACCACTTGAGCATTTCTAATAATAAAAAAAAACTAACTACTTACTAAGGTATTGGTTCCTTAAATGCACACAACTTTAGAGAGGGCTGAAAATATAGATCATGAAGATTCATGAAGTTTTTGCAGAGCTATATGACCGTCCTATATTAGGAAGCTACGGGCTCCAGACATCCAAGATAAAGCTGCCAATACCAGGAAATGACAAGAGTTGAAAATATCCTAACTAGGGGATGCCTACTATGATCTATAACAACTAGATGGATGCTGGGAGCCCTGTTTCTTCCCATCCTCCACCTCACTTCTGTCTTCTAAATCACATGCAAGGGCATCCAATTTCTAAACCTTGGTTACATTCAGAACCCCAGCAGCCAAATAGCCCAGAAAATACTATTGTTAGGTTCTAGTCTCTGCACAATAGAGAAATACTGGTACCATGATAAAATGGAGCTGAGTTGCAGTTTCACACATTCGTCAGAGACAAAAACCTAAGCTTCTCTTTTATCTCCATGAAGTATTTCCTCCTGTAGTGTTCTAAGCCACAATCCAAGCAATAGTTATTTCAAAGTGTTTAAAGATCTACCATATTACATGGCATGTCCCCCCTTTTTGGTATTCCATTCTAAGCAGAGGCTGAGGGTGTATCATCTCCCTTTAAGTTCCTTATGCCTTATCTTTACAAAATCTAATTAACTCTAAGTTTAACATATTACACAGGTAACATCGTTTAGCAGTATAAATTAACATTTTTAACATTTAATCACTGTATTCCCTTCAAATCAAAGAGATAATACACTCCATAAGATAAAAATGGGTAAATGAGTCACTTTTTAGATGTTAATAGTAACTTTATTAGATGTTAATAGTAACTTTAGATGTTAATAGTACCTTTTATTCCTCTACAAATTAGTTGTTTCTCTCCATGTAAAGGTAAAGTATATTTTGACTTCTAGGTTGTAAGAGCTATATACATTTATCACATATCAAATGTAAAATATAAATATTTAAATAACTAAAAAGACTAACAAACAGTGTCAGCAGATACAATTAAATTACTTTGTTCCTCACTGAAATTTGTATATTCAAGTCTCGCCAAGTGGTGAAACCCCTTTCTATACTAAAAAAAATATATAAAAATTAGCCAGGAGTGGTGGTGAGCACCTGTAATCCCAGCTACTTGGGAGACTGAGACAGGACAATCTCTTGAACCCAGGAGGTGGAGGTTGCTGTGAGCCGAGATCGCACAACTGCACTCCAGCCTGAGTGACAGAGTGAGACTCCATCTCAAAAAAGAAAAGAAAAGAAAAGAAATTTATATATTCATTGGGGCTTTCATTTTAATGGAATATCAAGTTCATGATGCTATATAAAATATTTTTTGGTATCTTTTTTTTTTATTATTATACTTTAAGTTCTAGGGTACATGTGCATAACATGCAGGTTTGTTACATATGTATACTTGTGCCATAAAGGACCAAATATTTTGAGTTAGAGAAAGCTTATATTGATCTGTCCAAGGACTAACAATGAAAAGAAACACCGTCACCTGACATCGCTGCTAATAGAATCACTTAGTCCTTATTATGTATTTAGTTGAAAAGATTTGATTTATTCAACATTGAAAAAGAGGTGTAAAAGCCAACATTTCACCCAACTGGTCTGCTAATCTAGCAAGCAAACTGGAAGCTCAAGATCTTGATAGCTCCCTAACCATACTGTGTTGAACTTGATGTATTCCAGTAAACACTAAGAATTTCTCTCCCCTTTAAACCATTATAAAGTTACCGTTATAACCATTATAACGTTAAGTTACCGTTAAACCATTATAAAGTTGCTCTCAGGGATAAATAGAAACATAAATTTATAAATAGATTGATAGCAATTCATAGAAACGTCGTGGTAAGGAGAAGGAGGGTGATGGGTTGTGGAAAAATAGCACAGTATAATATCAACATAGATAAAAGGTTTATAGAATAGACCCTGGCTGCCGTATCCATCATGCTCCCAGCTAAATGCTGCAGTGCAGTTACAAATAAAGATACTTCCACCTTAGAAACATTCCCAGTTTTGCTTTAGCCTCAGTGTTCCACTGAGATCCTTGTAGAATAGGACCTGTAGGCCATGGGTCAGCTGTTAGACATTGAATTCATATGCCAAGCCCACCCCACCCCACCGTTGTGAATTCAAGCAAATAGTTTTTTACAGATTGAATCACATTCTTCTTCCACCTTTTCTCTTATATGCCTTAATTTTAGAAGACAAAAAATATTTTCATTACTACCCTTGATTGTGGTCTTTGGCTTTGCATGCACATGTGATGTTTCCCTGAAACAGTCCCAGGGGTCACCCTGCTCACTGGTCTCTGACTGCAACTTGGAATTAGTCTCTTTGTGGAAGTGGTTGTGGAAGTGTGTATAGTGGTATACTAATGGAGAGCTTAGTATGTGACAAGCACTACTCTAAATCCTTTTTACTTATTAGCCAATTTAATTCTTTGAATATCTCCATTTTATGGATGAAAAAACTGAGTCACAAAAAGTTTAAGCAACTAGTCAAAGATGACACTACTTGTAAGTGGCAGAGTTGGAATTTCAATCTAAACAGTTGGCCGTGGACTTTACCATACACCATTTGCGTAGAAAAGTAGAAGAGAGAGCAGTTTCCTTCATAGTTTCTCATGCTATTGTCATGCTTTATGCCGTTGATGTTAGACTAGGCTAGTTTTTGTCAGTTCCTCCATTGCATTACACTGTATGCACCACATTCCTTCTTTGAAGTTATCTGAAATATTAACCCCTCATGAAGATTTGATTTATGGGGCATTAATTTTTTTTGCTGACAAAACATTTTCTTGGGCTTTTATCTTTGATTTTACAATTTGGTTTAGAGAAATAAAACATTATTGTCATAATAATTAGTTTTGCCACAATTCTTTTAGAGTGACTCCATGCATTGCAAACTGATGTTTTCATAGGTAGAACATTTTTCATTATAATGTTCTTCTTGTTATGCAGTGTACTAACCAATTATTTGGTTTAAGCAAGTTATGAAAGTCAGGGCACAGAAAGAGATTTTGAATGTAAGCAAGGGTTATTTCACTACTTTCTCTTATTGATTGCTATAATTAACCAAAGTCTCCTCATTTTAAGAATAGTGTTTAGGTTTCAATAAAGTCTAATCATACCACCATTCCTCTTAAAACGCTTTACATTTTAATTGTTCTTTCTCTTACATTTATGAAATACAGGAAACAGTACATTTCAAGTGGATAAAGTTTATCAAATAATTAACTGATCTCAGGTTATGTTTAAAAATTGTATATAAGAAACCTTGTTATGAACCACTTAGATTTCAAAATAGTAGCATTAAAAAAAAATAGTTAAAAACCCTAGCAAATAGCCAATACCTAGAGCTTCTCATCAATACACTTACCATTTCTAGCCAAGTATCTACCCTAGGAATCGAGCTTTATTGTATGCCTATCGATACATCTTCTCAGAAGAAAGTCATCCTGTTAACAGTTTCAGTTTCTAGCACAACTTGAAAATTCCTGAAACTGGGAATGAGATGCTCCAGGCTGCTTTTCAGTGATCCCTTAATGTTTTGTTCTTATTTATATCTGCTTAGTACAAAAACAAAAAGATAACATAAGAAATGGGTCAAGGATATAGAAGCCAGGCGTGGTGGCTCACCCCTGTAATCCCAGCACTTTAGGAGGCCGAGGTGGGTGGATCACGAAGTCAGGAGTTCAAGACCAGCCTAGCCAACATAGTGAAACCTTGTCTCTACTAAAAACACAAAAAAATCAGCCGGGCATGGTGGTGGGCACCTTTGATCCCAGCTACTCAGGAGGCTGAGGCAGAAGAATCGCTTGAACCCAGGAGGCGGAGGTTTCAGTGAGCCAAGATTGCGCCTTTGCACTCCATCCTGGGTGACAGAGCGAGACTCAGTCTCAAAAAAAAAAAAAAAAAAAAAAAAAAGAAAGAAAGAAATGGGTCAAGGATGTAGAAACTGCAATAAAATAAAAACAAGTTAAACTCCTAGTAGACAGAATTGATACACTCTTTTCCACAGGCTGACTTTTCAAAGGATTCTTTTTTCAGCCAGCAGGTGTCTACAGGTGTAGGCTGGCAGGTAGCATCAGTTGGCAAGCCAAGAAGAGTCAGCAATACCAGAGTAATTGCCATGGAAGTATAAATTAGCCTAAGTGCTGCTTGCCAACAGAGGTATGTTGGAAAGCTCTCTTACTCTCATTCTGGATCTGATATGCCAATTCAGTTTAGTTCTTCCTATGAAGAAAAGGTTTAAAGTAATAGCAAAGCTCAATTTGCAAGTGAGGAGAGAGTAAAAACCAACATGTTCTCTGAAGACTTCTACCTCTTCTAATCCCTGTTGCCATTTGAGCATATAATGTCTCTAGGGTCATTTAATTTCCCTACTAACAAAAACTATAAAGTATTTTAAGAAAAAAATAAGTTTTCATGCACAGAACAAAAATGTTGATAAATTGGATATTCAAGCTAGCAGTTATATAAGTGACTTCGCTAGCTTATATTTCAATAATAAGTAAACTTTATAAAGTTGTTGGTGAGGTACTACTCACACACATATTACCTAATTTTCCATAAGTAGAAAACTGAGAGAAAGCATATTTTACAGTTAGAAATAAATACAATACTTAACATTTCCTCCAAACTGCAAATCAATAATGCTACTAGACCACTGCATACTATATGATTTGAATCAATTCCTGTTCACCTGGAAAATGATGAACCAGGATGTGAATACACTCTTGTGTTTGCAAAAATTCACTTCTGCTTATTACCCAGTGTGGGTTTATTCAATAGTTCTGATTTTAAGTAACTTTGTTACTTTAATAATAGTACTTTACTGAATACAGACATAAATGTTTAAATTATTATGACATTTAAAACATTCATGAAAAAAAAGTATCATAAAAAGTCCATTGTAAGAATGAATGCCTTGATGTTAATTGAGAATAAGGCATGTTTATTTATACCACTCTGAATTGGTAAATTAAAAAGTAATATTTATGCCGGGCGCGGTGGCTCAAGCCTGTAATCCCAGCACTTTGGGAGGCCGAGACGGGCGGATCACGAGGTCAGGAGATCGAGACCATCCTGGCTAACACAGTGAAACCCCGTCTCTACTAAAAACACAAAAAACTAGCCGGGCGAGGTGGCGGGCGCCTGTAGTCCCCGCTACTCGGGAGGCTGAGGCAGGAGAATGGCGTAAACCCGGGAGGCGGAGCTTGCAGTGAGCTGAGATCCGGCCACTGCACTCCAGCCCGGGCGACAGAGCAAGACTCCGTCTCAAAAAAAAAAAAAAAAAAAAAAAAAAGTAATATTTGATGGGTGAAGAGTATCTAATAAACACTACATGCATATTCCCTCATTTACTCCCCAAAGTAACTCTGAGGGATAGAAAATATCAACCCCAAGTTAAGATAAGAATTGTAGGGATTTTCAGAGTTAAATAATCATTCAACCACTATGTGGTAAGTAGTAGAGCTTGGAATTGAACCTGAGTGTATGAGCTCCATTGGTTTTTATCTTTATTTTACTGCTCAAAATGGAACGTTCCTTTCCCCTTAAATGTTATGGCAAACATTATTTTGCCCAACATAACATATTTATAATGAACGTAGAGTACCTATGCATTTTTATTAGTATTTTCTTATTCTTCAGTTCTATTTTTGATGCTTTATTAATCATTGTATGACTGTATATATTTATTAGTACATAATCTCTCCATTTCCATATTGGGTTATCAAAAGTAATTTACCCAAGCAAATAATGATAAAAATCAATATATAAATCATTAGTAAAGATGATATGAATTTCTAAATCACAAGGAGAGCAGAGTGTTTCTTGTCTTAAAATTTTAAATTGATATTTTCTGTTAAAAATGGTTTGCACTTCACAAAGATAAATGTTTTTACTCCTAGATCTGTTTAATTAAGAATGGTTACAAATTTGAGGCTCCTTTATTTGAATACTCTGACCATTTTCTACAAAAATCATTTTAACTCTCTCAAAATATTCTTTCAGCACACCAAATAATCATGTGCTTAGAAGTATGAGGACTCTAAGATAAAACAAGACGTTGAACAACAACATGAACAAAATTATGAGCCATTTATCCTTTCTCTTTCAAGAAAGCATTGAATTGACTTTTTGATAGCATCAGAGTTAAACCATCATTCTTTTATTAATACATCTTAGGTTATGTGGCAGAAACAGCCTGCACCTCTGTTCAAGAACCAGCTGTTCTTGATAAAAATTAATGTCTGCAGAATCCTCACTGGCAGTGGATGATGGAGCCATTAATCAAAAATGGACAAGTTTACCAGGGTTTCAAAGTTTGGCACCATTATAATTTGTTCAAGAGTTTCCATAGAAATATAGGTGAAAGAAAAGAATTACATAAAATTCATAAGGAAATAAAGCCAGCCTTTTCTAATACTGGTTCAAGTCATTTAGATTCTTGTTATTAAGATTATTTTTTATTATGTATGCAATATCTCCCACCTCTTTACTGTATATATACTGGTAATCACCAGAAACAAATAAGAAAAGAAAGAAATACTAAGGAATATAAAATTAAATAAAAACAATCTGAAGCAAGCACATAGATACCTCTTCTTAACCTATGATTCTAAAATATATTCCTCACTTGATGTAAGTTTAGATTAATTTATTATGCACTTGAATAAACACAATGTAAAATACTACATTTTGTTCTGCTTCTAGCCAGGATGAAAAAACAGACACAAGATTTAAATTACTTTCTGAGACTTTTTTTTTTAAACTGGAAAACATATATATAAAGCAATACTTTTCAGGATTTTGGACAGTACACATTTTTGAGAGATGTCAAACAAAGGTGAGCATCACAACTGCTCCACAATACTGTCTAGAGACTGTTTCCAGGTTACAGCACAGGGACTAAGAACCGAAGTAGACCTTAGCAGTCTCTCTTTGGAAAGACTAAGCTGACAACATGACGAGCAAAGGAGAGGGTTATTAGGACAAAGTCTCTGAAAGAAGAAAGCTGCATAGAGTGGAAACTCAAGAGATACCACCAGCAAGTTGTAGCCACGTACTAATGAGCACAGCCATGTGAGGAAACCAGCTGCAGTCAGGAAAAGAAACAACATTATAGGGTACAGTCCCTGAAACTCACACGAGATTGAGAAGAGTTACTGTTTTCACTATGTAGAAGAGAACACTACATAATTCGCAGGCCATTGGGCAGAGGATTGAAGAAGGGCTTTTCCTCACAATGTGAGTAATTTTAACACTAAAGTAATTCTGTTCTGGAATTGTAAACCAAAGCTTAAAAGTAGGAATAAAGCTGTTTTTGTGTAACTTACAGAATTACCTACAGCTAACATCATACTTGATAGTGAATGACTAAATGCTTCATCTCAAGAAAGAAAAAAAGGAGGCAGGCAATGAAATCTATTTTCACCCATTTCTGTTATCATTATACAGGAGGTACTAGTCAAAATAGTAAGGCAAGAAAACAAAATAAAAGGTATTCAGGTTGGAAGAGAAGAAGTAAAACTGTCTTTATTCACAGAGACCATATTCACCGACCTAGAAAATCTGATGAGAATTGCAATAAAAGCTATTGGAAATAGTAAGCAAAATTACCAAGGTTGCAGGATATAAAATCGATATACAAAAATCAACCATATTTCTATATGCTGAAATGAGCAATCAGAAATTGAAATTTTAAAAAATCAGTTGAAATAGCATACAAATATACAGTACTTAGGGATAAATCTGACAAAATATGTGCAAACCCCCTAGTGTGAAAACTATAAAACATTGCAGGAATATAAATCAAAGAAGACCTAAATTAGTAGAGATACATACGGTATTCAGGGGTTGGAAGATTTACTATTTATTAACATATCAATTCTCCCTATCTTGATAACACATTCAACTAAATAGCAATCAAAATCCCAGCAAGCTTTTATGGAGAAATTGATAAGCTAATTATAATTTAAATAGAAATGCAAATAACCTATAATAGCAAATGCAACTTGACATAGAAAACTTGGAGGATTTATGCTACTTGGCTTTAAGATTTGTTAAAAATCTATAGTAATCAAGATCACCTGGCACTGATGTACAGATAGACAAATAGGTAGATGGGAAGAATACAGAGTCCAGAAAAGACCCACAAAAACCTGGTCAATTAACTTTGAAAAAGATGCCAGAAAAATTCGATGGATAAAGAATAGCCTTTTCAACAAACAATGCCAGAACAATTGGCTAACAATATGCAAGAAGTAAACCTTGATCAACATTTCACACCATATACACATAGTAATTCATAATTGATTGTAAATCTAAATTTAAAATCGAAAACTATAAAACTTCTAGAAGAAAGTTTTCATAATCTTGGGTTAGGCAATGATTTTTTATATATGGCACCAATGGCACAATCAATAACAGAAAAAAAATCAACAAAATCAAAATCAAGAACTCTGGCTCTTCAAGAGGCATTGTTCAGAGAATGAAAAGACAAGGCGCAGAGTAGAAGAAAATATGAAAATATTTTCAAATTGTTTATTCAATAGAAAACTACTATTCAGAATACAGTAGAAATTCTCAGAACCCAACATAAAACCAAACAGCCCCATTTATTAAAATGGGCCAAATATCTAAATAAAAATACATATAGATGGAAAATAAGCATAAGAAAATATGCTCAACAAATACACTATGTTCTTAAAAGTGGGAGTCAAATGATGAGAACACATGGACACATAGAGGGGAACAACACACACTTGGGCCTATTGACAGGGAGGGTCAGGGGAGGGAGAGGATCGGGAAAAATAATTAATGGATACTAGGCCTAATACCTGGGTAATGAAATAATCTGTACAACAAAACCCCATGACACAAGTTTCAAGTTTACCTATGTAAGAAACCTGAACATGTACTCCTAAACCTAAAATAAAAGTTAAAACATTTTTTAAAAGAAAGAAAAAGAAAATATGCTCAACATTATTTTAAATTAGGCAAATGCAAGTTAATAGTATGATGAGATATTGCTATATACCTATTAGAATGGCCACAATTAAAAAGACCGCACATAACAGAGGTATTGGCAGGTATGTGGAGCAAATGGAATTTTTATTCACTGCTGGTGGGAATTTAAAATGGTACTAACACTTTGGAAAGCAGTTTGTCATTTTTGTAAAACCTTAAACATATACCTACCATATGACCCATGCCTTCCACTCCTAGGTACTTTCCTAAAAGGGAAAGTATATATCTTTGCAAAACTTGTTTATAAACGTGCATATTTTCAAGCCAAAAACTTGAAACAATCTGGAAGTTCATCATCAACAGGCAAATGGATAAACAAATTGTGGTATATCCATGAACTAATTAATTCTGCAAAAATAAAACAAAATGATACGTGGTACCTCATAGCCAAATCTTAAATAATTACTCTGAGTGAAATAAACCATACTAAAATGAGTGCATAAAGTATGTTTCCATTTATACAAAATTCTAGAAAATGAAAACTAACCTACAGTGACAGAAAGCAGATCAGTGATCGCCTGGATGGGAAGAGACAGGAGAGAAAATTTCCAAGGGGCACTTAGCAACTTTTAGAGTAATGGATTCATTGTCTTTATTGTGGTGATGGTTTCCAGGATATATACATATTTAAAAACTTAACAAATCATACATTTTAAATATGTGTACTTTACTGTATATAAACTATACATAAATAATACTAGTTTTTCTTTTACAATGAACTTTATATTTTTCCAAGATAAGAAATTAAAAAGAGACTTTAAAAATTCTGGCCTAAATTTTAATTTGGAAAAGAATTTCAAAGTTTTGGAAATTGAATAGTCACGAAAGCGATGGTGTTTGATTGAAAAACCCATGTCAAGCTTTTCTTTTGATACTTTATAATTTTTCTATTATGTATATTAAAATCCAAGCCATACAATGGAACTCAACATTTCTATTAAATCTTTTATTGAATTACAGTGTGTTTACACTGAGTAATTATGCCTGTGGGATTATGAGTAATTTTTTACAGCCAGTGCAATGCCTAGTAAATTGTGCATATTTCATACCAAGAGGTGTTGAGCAAGTAAGTGAATGCAAGAAAAAGTTTTCAATATGCTACTACTGTGACACATTAAGTTTTTTCTTGGTTGCCTAGAAAATATGAGAACCCAATACTTACTACATTTTACTTCGGATGCACATATGTAAGCATTTCATATCCAATTCCTCAGATGGCCATATTGATACTTCTATTTTAACATCTTGGCAGAGAAATTTTGCTACTCATGAACAATATCTGATATAAGGCTCATATTCAAATACAAGACTTTCTATGTGGTAGTGATTCCAGAAAAAAATACCATTTTAATAAAGCAACACATTTTTATTGGTATTTAATTGGCTTGAAATTTGCCTGTGCATATCACTTACTATAAATGCAACTCCTACTCCTGATTCTTCTCATGTTTATATCTTCGCAGCTATATGGGACAAAACTAAAGCCATCACCTAAAAACTAAAGCAGAAGTCCTTTTAATGTAATAAAAAAGAGAAAAGTACAAAGCGTATTTTCTTTATGATTTTGTTGATTCTTTAAATTTTAAATATATTGGACACTACCAGACATGTTTGCAAAATGATAATAGTAACAATAATAACTAGTAGCAGTAACAGCAAATAGTTGTAATGGGTCTATTATGAACAACATAAAAAAGAATTTAGAATACTCATGAATTAATAGGCAAAAAAAAATCTCAGTTTTTAAAGTATGTCTTTTTAAAAATACTTGCTAATTTCAATGACCTTGGAAAAGAAAAATCATCTGCCTTTTGGGAAGCCAAAATATACCAGTGGTTCCTATGGATTTACTTTTGTTATCCATAAAAAATAAACTTAATTAATTTTGATTTTTCCAATAAAACAATGCTTAAGCAAGATAAGTAATAACTAAACTCCACAAACTCCTATGAAAGCACTTATAATTGCTGTCTTGAAAATAGCAAGCTACTTTTAAAAATGTTTTTTACTATGTTTTATTCTGTCACAGCTAATTAGTTTTGTATTATGAAATGGTTTTTCAAAAGCAACTGATGTTGGCTTGCTGATTTTTATAGCCAAAGCATATGTCTCTAATTTAAGGTATGGTGCTTTTCTTGCACATATTTTTAAGCAAGATAAAAAGGATGTTAAGTATAGTGGAATCCACTAAACTAATTTTATTTTACATAACAAATAGTGCCCAACAAAATTTAATGTCTAGCTCATAAATGTAAATTGTAAAACAGTAACATTAATAAAAATTTTGACCTACATATTTCTTAAGCAAAAGTTTCAACTAATCATTTAACATAATGACCTTCAATGAAATATATTTTTATTATTCAAGCATTTCAAAATTATATTAAAATAGTCATAGAGTTATAGAAAGCTTCATTTCTCAGGTATATTACAATGAAGTTAATTAGTGACGGTAAAAAAGAAGTTACTTCAAAGTTGCAGCATAAATACATACACACATAACCAATATGGTCTACATTTCTTGAATTCAAAAAGTGGAAATTATTTAAACCTTTAAGCTATGGTATTCTCAAAATCAGAATAAGTGGACCTCATTGTCCTAGAGCTAAGCTATGTTCAAATATACCTTCCGTTAAAAAAATGATTCTGTTTTACTCAATTTGGGGCTACCATTTGTTACCAGTTAAGATCAACAGATGCTTAAAGTATCTGTTCTCAGTCTTTTCAAACTAAGTATTTTACAATTCTATTATTCTTATTTTTTGTATTGTTTTTTCTTTTTTGCTTCTCAACCAGTGAATAATCTGGCCACTGATGATGAGCCTGAATGTAATACCTTCACTTTTTTCTTCTCCCAAGAGTAGTGATTTCATCCTGCAATTGCATTTTTCTCTTCTGTCAAGTCTTGTGCAACATAATCCATCAAGCCCTTTCCCCAGTTGTCTCTACTTATTTCTCTTCTTCAAGTGCAGTGAAACTCCTCTTCTTTGAGATCATATTTAAATATAAAAGATATACTCACACAGGCATATGTACACACACACAGGCATACACGTATTGGTTCACGTTACTCTTTTCTATTTGAATATAATCCATATGCTTATAAAGAAATATGTACGAATCATGATTTTACTAACTAGCTATGATAGCAACATACACAGAGGAAAGAATATTTTCTTAGAAATCCTAAAATAGTTGGATGGCAGTCCTGGATCTCCCATTAACAATGTGAAGTTTAGAAACTATTTGCTCGTTTAGTGTTTGTTTCCACATCACTGAGCTGCTAAAAGAAGAATGTTGGCCATTTCTCAGTTATCTAATTCATTGTGCTTATTTAGGTTTCTTCCAGTTATTCTGCTACCATTTCCACCAAAAAATAAGGAAAGAACCTTAAGTGCATTGAGAAACAAATGCCAGATCAGGTTCCTGTTTGCAAAGCATTGGTGACCAACAGGTGAAACTAAAGCCTGAATTGAAAAATTAATTTGGATTTCATTTATCTGTATTTCCCCAGAGATTTCTTATAATTAAAAGTTGACTGTACCTGTTTCCTGTTTACTTCAGTGACCTTGAGAAGCTAAGTAAATTCTTCCACGAATTTCCTTCTAAACAAGTTGCAAATCTTACCTATTTATCCCTCTCTCCAGCATCAGGTATACTATAATTTTAGGCCTTTAACTAATAATAGGTTTTTGTTCATATAGATCAGAAATCAAAATCTAAGGCCAGGCACGGTGGCTCATGCCTGTAATCCCAACACTTTGGGAGGCCAAGGCAGGCGAATCACTTGAGGTCAGGAGTTCGAGAGCAGCCTGGGCAACATGGTGAAACCCTGTTTTTACTAAAAATACACAAAATTAGCCAGGTGTGGTGGTGGGTGCCTGTAATCCCTGCTACTCAGGAGGCTGAAACAGGAGAATTGCTTGACCTTGGGAGGCAGAATTTGCAGTGACGCCACTGTACTCTAGCCTGGGTGACAGAAAGCCTCTGTCTGGAAAAATAAAAGAAAAGAAACAGAAATGAGATCTAAATAGCTACTCGCACAGTGCACTTGTTCCTCCAAGAGATTTTTCTTCTTACCAGCACATGTCCCAGTATGAAATTTGATTTAATAACTATTTTAAGCAATCATAATTCAGGGTATGTATGGATTTGGGATAAAAACTAGAATAAATTTCATGCTGCAATTTTATTTCCAGACTGCTATGCCTTTATACCTAGAAGAATCGCTGGGAACTTCATTCATTTGATAAACTATAACCACTTGATAACTGTTGTCTAAAGTTACTGAAATTTTATTCTTCTATAGAAAATATCTAACGGGTTCAAAGTGATTTGTTAATTTAGGGAGTGGTCATTTAATCTGAATTATGGAGTTATCAAAACTTATTAAATTAAAATTTAGAGATTCTCTGAGGCAACATATAATCATTTTAAAAAATTATTTTTAACAACCATTATTTCATTTATTGAAGTACACTTAATTAATAAATATGTTTTTCTAAAAAATCATTACAATGACATTTTAAAACTAACCTCCTACACCAAATAGAAATATTGGTTTACGGATTAGGCCAAAATTCTAGAAAGTACTCAAATTTAAAGGACTATAAATGGTAAGTGTTGGTGAGGATTTGGGGCAAATGGAAACCTTATACAATTCTCATGAGAATGAATTGTTATAATTCATTTGAAAACTATTTGTCATTATTTACAACAGATAAATGTACATATCTACTATGACCCAGCAACTCTTATACATGCAGCTCAAAATATATCTGCAAAGAATATGCATAGCAACTATAGTCAAAATAGCAAAAAAACTGGAAGCAACCAAAATGTCCATCAAATGGTACATTTATAAAATGGAATACTATAAAGAAATAAGAAATTAGTAAAATACTTCTAATGCAAAGCACCAACAAATTTTGCAAACAATGCTGTGTGACAGATACCAGACACAGAAAAAGTATACACAATTTCAAAATGAAAACATGGAGGTTCTTTTTTCAGTAATGACAAAGTTGCTTATTTTAGAGGAATTATCCTACAAATAACAATTGTAAACTGGTATAAATATTTTTACAAAATTATCATTTCTGATATAATGTTTATTTTGAAACTGCAAAGTAATTGATATACAAGGAAATAATTAGAACACAATTTAAATTTCACGTTTGTTTCTTCCATTTCATATATAAATACCTTAGATGAATACAGAATACTTAACTCATCTGAACCTAGTTCCATAGGAACACACAAAATGTATATGCGCACATACAGACACACTTCATATCTACAAGTTACCTCAGTTCCCATGTATTATTGCCCACACCCATCTATATCTGGTATTATGACTTCCAGATTTGAGATAGCAGTCCCTCTACCACTTCACAGTAATTCACAAACTGCAACCTTTCCAACACCCACTTCCATAAACACATTCCAAATATTTTGCAAGAAAAGATACATGTAACCATTTAACACCTGCAAAACTGGGTTACAATTTTTACGAATACTGTTTTTTATGTATCACTGGTAAAGTTTTTGAGTGCTGTGATCTTAACCCAATTTCTTTCTATAAAACCTATTGTTTTAATTGCATTGCTTTGCATATTATTATGATTTTTAGGAACACAGATGTTCTCTTACAGAACAACTAATTGCATTTAAAAGTACTATATAATGATGAAAGACAGGCAGAGGCGGCAGGGGAGTCAAATTTTAAAAGAGGCAAACTGCACTTGGAGATATTTCCCTTTATGTGGAGTTTTTGTTGTTGTTGTTTTTATTTTTATTTTTTCCCTTGAAACCTGCCCTAATCTTTACTAAAAGGGTACGACGTAATCTGGAACTCAAGCAGAAAGCCCCATTCTCACTATACTGATAAATTAGGAGTTAGAAATTAGAATTTAATGGTACCAGTGCTGGTAGAAACTGACCAGTGGCCCCAAAACACCAGAATTTATACACGAAGAAATATAAAGAAGGAAATACATGCTAATCCATCTTTAAATGCCCCTGGTCCTTCATTTACCTCTTAACTGTGTATACACACAAGAGACTCCAAGAAAAGAGGCAGCTGGTAGGCTAAGAGAAACAAATAAATGTTTAGACTGCTGACCACATGAGGAAAACAGTGTCTAGAGTTTCAGTCCAGCTAAGCTATCTGCCTGCTAGAACAAAAATCAATTATCATCAGATTTATACTATAATAGAACTCTGTAATATACCACCGATAATGGCCAGGACGTATTTTTTAAAATTTAAACCAAAAAAATAAAAAAATAAAAACAGGGAATGTGACATATAAACAGGAGAAAAAGCAGTTAATTGAGCCAAAACTAAAGTAACTTATGTTAGAATTAGCAGTCAAGCATTTTAAACACCTATTTAAAATATATTCAATGATTTAAAGAAAATATGGTCATAATGCAGAAAGATACTGGAAATATCAGTAGGGAAAGATGAACTATGAAAAAATAGGAATTTAGAAATGAGAAATAGAATAAAACAAATTAAACATAAAGTTTACTAGATGGCCTTAACAGCAGATGAATCACAGTAGAGATTATCCAGTCTGAAAAATAGAGAAAAAAGGGATTGACTATAAAAAAGAGAGCTTCAATGACCTGAGGGATGATGTAAAGGAGTCGAGAATATACATACATATATATGCAAATAAAACTGTGTTTTTCATGTATATGTTTTTTCATATACATGAAGAAACAACATGTAAATATCAGTTCTATTTCTATATGCTAACAATGAGTTATTTGAAAAGAAATTAAGAAAATATATATATGTGTATGTGTATATAGATATACATATATATACACATATATATGTGTGTGTATATATATATACAGAGAGAGAGTGTGTCTGTTCCAGTGTGAGTAATAAAAGCAATTCGGCAGAAATGAAAGTATTTAATATTGAGGTTCTGCACAGCAAAAGAAACTACCATCAGAGTGAAGAGGCAACCTACAGAATGGGAGAACATTTTTGCAATCTACTCATCTGAGAAAGGGCTAATATCCAGAACCTACAAAGAACTCAAACAAATTTACAAGAAAAAAACAAACAACCCCATCAAAAAGTGGGCAAAGGATACGAACAGACATTTCTCAAAAGAAGACATGCATACAGCCTACAGACACATGAAAAAATGCTCATCATCACTGGCCATCAGAGAAATGCAAATCAAAACCACAATGAGATACCATCTCACACCAGTTAGAATGGCGATCATTAAAAAGTCAGGAAACAACTGGTGCTGGAGAGGATGTGGAGAAATAGGAACACTTTTACACTGTTGGTGGAATTGTAAACTAGCTCAACCATTATGGAAAACAGTATGGCGATTCCTCAAGGATCTAGAACTAGAAGTACCATATGACCCAGCCATCCCATTACTGGGTATATACCCAAAGGATTATAAATCATGCTGCTATAAAGACACATGCACACGTATGTTCATTGTGGCACTATTCACAATAGCAAAGACTTGGAATCAACCCAAATGTCCATCAGTGACAGACTGGATTAAGAAAATGTGGCACATATACACCATGGAATACTATGCAGCCATAAAAACGGATGAGTTTGTGTCCTTTGTAGGGACATGGATGCAGCTGGAAAGCATCATTCTCAGCAAACTATCGCAAGAACAGAAAACCAAATACCGCATGTTCTCACTCATAGGTGGGAACTGAACAATGAGATCGCCTGGACTCGGGAAGGGGAACATCACACACCGGGGCCTATTATGGGGAGCGGGGAGGGAGGAGGGATTGCACTGGGAGTTATACCTGATGTAAATGACGAGTTGATGGGTGCTGACGAGTTGATGGGTGCAGCACACCAACATGGCACAAGTATACATAGTAACAAACCTGCACATTATGTGCATGTACCCTAGAACTTAAAGTATAATAAGAAAAAAAAAAAAAAAAAAAAAAAAAGACATCATACTCAATGGTGAAAAACTGCAAGCTTTTCCTCTAAGATTGAGAATAAGACAAAGACACCCATTCTCACCGTTTCTATTAAACATAGTATTGGAAGTTGTGCTCAGAGCTATTAAACAAGAGACAAAACAAAAGGAATCAAATCAGAAAGAAGAAGATTGTCCCTCTTTGCAGATGACATAATTTTATATCTAGAAACTGTAAAGATTCCACCAAAAAACTTTTAGAGCTAATAAATAATTCAGCAAAGTGCTAAGATTAAAAATAAATATGCAAATATCAGTTGTATTTCTATACACTGAGTTATTTGAAAAAGAAATTAAGAAAACAAACCTACATACAACAAGAGCATCAAAAAGAATAAAACACTTAGAGGTAAATTTAACCAAAATAAAGGATCTGTACACTAGAAATTATAAAACATTGAAAAAAGAAATTGAAAAAAACACAAATAAATGAGAAGCTATCTCAAGTTCATGGACCAGAAGAATCAATATTATCAAAAGGTCCACACTACCTAAAGCAATCTACAGATTCAATGTAACCCTTCTAAGAAATCTGATGGCATTTTTCTTAAAAATAAAGTAAGAAAAATGTATATGGAGCCACAAAAGGCCCTGAATAACCAAAGTAATCTTTAGCAACAGGAACAAAGTGAAAGCGGCACATATCCTGATTGCAAAATATACAACAAACCTCCAGTAATCAAAATAGCATGGCACTGGCATAAAAACAGACACATTGAACAATGAAACAGAATAGACAACCTAGAAATAAGTTCACATATTTATGCTCAGTTGATTTGCAACAAAATTACCAAAAACATACAATGAAGAAAGTACAATCTCTTCAATAAATGGTGTTGGGACAATTGCATATCCATATGTAGAAGAATAAAATTGGACCTTTATCTCACATCATATACAAATTATCAACTCAAAAGTGATTAAAGACTTAAATGTAAGATCTAATGCATAAAACTACTAGAAGAAAACCTATGGAAAATGTTCTTTAACATTGATCTTGGCAATGATTTCTTGGATATGACACCAAAAGCACAAGCAACGAAAGCAAAGATAAGCAAGTGCAAATACATAAAACTAAATAAAAAGTTTCTGCACAGTGAAAAAGAAACAATAAACAAAATAAAAAGGCAACACTTAAGTTAGAGAAAAATATTTGCAAACCATATATCTGTTAAGTTAATATGCAAAATAAACATGGAAATTCTATTACTCAATAGCAAGCAAACAAGAAACTTGGTTTAAAAATGGGCAAAGGACCTGGACATTTTGGACATTTGTCCAAAGAGGACATACAAATAGCCAAAAGATACATGAAAAGATACTCAAATTCTTACTCATCAGGGAAATACAAATTTAGTTATTATCTGTTAGTATAGCTAGTACCAAAAACACAAGATACCTAGTGTTGATAAGGATGTGGAGGAAAGGAAAAGCTTGCACACTATTGGTGTGAATGTAAATTAGTATAGCCGTAATAGAAAATGACATGTAATTTCCTTGAAAAAATGAAAATTGAACTACCATATGATCCAGCAGTCCCACAACTGAGTACATATCTGAAGGAAAAGAGATCAGTATATTGAAGAAATATCTGCACTCCTATGTTGACTGCAGTATAATTGACAATAGCCAAGATATGAAATCAATCCATTAATGGACAAATGGATAAAGAAAATGTGATATATATATGCATAAGTATGTATACACAAAAACTATTATTCAGCCTTAAAAAAAAAGAAGTAAATCCTGCGATTTCTGAGAATATGGATGAAGCTAGATGACTAGATGCTAAGTAAAATAAGTCAGACACAGACAGACAGATATCACATGATCTCATTTACATATGGAATATAAAAAAGTCAAACTCACAGCAACAGAGAACAGAAGGGTGGTTACCAGGAGTGGGGTAAGGAGGGGGAAATATTGGTCAAAGGGTACAAACTTATGAGTAGAAGGATTTCTAGAGATCTAATGTATATAGCATGATGACTATAGTTAGTAATAATGTATTGTCTATTTGAAATTTGCTGAGAGAGAAGATCTTAAGGATTCTTACTATTAATTAAAAAGGCAATTATATGACGTGATGAATATGTTAATTAGCTTGTTTGTGGTAATCATTTCTCAATGTATATTGATATCAAACCATGTTGTACACCTTGACGATTTTGTCAATTTTACCTCAATGAAACTGAAAAAGGTGGTGTTACAAATAAATGGACAAAGCTAGAATTTTTAAATTTTGGATTTTAGCCATGCTATCTATATAATATAATTTCTATATTGGCCTTGTTTTATGGTTATTGCGTAATATATAAAATATACAAATTTCTCTGTGTGCAGTAAAATTTTCCTCATTCTCCCAAAATATTTTTAGTAAAATTATATTTTGTTTGAAAAAAACACATAAGAAATAGCATAATAAAATAAAGAAATGCAACCTGTGCCTGCACTCTGAAAATAAACAATTCAGGAGGTACCATACATTTGTATATTTAAATATATTTTATTCATTTTTAATGAATATATTTTTATTAAGTTATTAAAAAATCCAAAGTGTTAGGATAACACTCCAGTGTGTCATTTTGTTTTGAAACAAAAATTGAGGAAGTAGAAAAGGAAAGTTAGAAGGATATCACAAGGTATCCATTCACATAACTTTAAAACAATAATACACAGATGTGTTCAACTTTTTTGAAATTAGAAGCCCTGAGGATGCAATAAAAATAAATTTGATTGTAATAGAATAGTCACCAATACACTACAATCGTAGTGTAACCTATTAATTTAAAATATGATTCTGTTAAGTAATGTGTAAATTCCTGAGCTAGTCATTCATGATTTTCCACAGTATGTAACAGGCCCTTTACTACCTATTCAAACTTAGCCCCATACACACAAACTCCTATTCTTCAATCAAATAATACTTCCCCCTGCCCCTTTTACACACTATATCAGTTCCTACCACTCATTATACCTGTACTTATCCTAACTACTAAAAAATTATCTTTCATTTTTCTTCTAGGTCACATCCTTCCTTTAATTGTCCTATGTTACTGTTTTCTGAAGAAGGTGATACTGTAGTTTTCATTTCTAGAGTACAATGAGATGGGAAAAAGTTGAGAACAAACAGAAGAATAGAAAATTCTAGAAGTATTTTTGTAGCCTGAGTCATATCGTCAGTGTATAGATGTACTAATAACTGAAATATTCATATTACAAAAGTCATTGTATATATTTTTATAAAATTGTGTTAACAACACATTTAGTCATTCCATTAAAAATCTATCAGTTTTATCCCATCTCCTGACAGTATATAGTAATTTATAATCTCCTTAGAGTAGAAAGCATTTTGTATTTAATACAGTACTTAGCTTGAGCTAAAAATATCATCTTGATTTTACCTTTCCCTTCCTCCATACTACTCCCGTACTTAATTCATCATCTCTTGCCCAGACAATATCAGTAGCTTCCTAGCTAATCTCTCTGCTTCCTGGCTTTCTATACTAATTCATTCTTCACATGCCTAGGGAATGACTTAAAAAAAAAAAAAAAAAAAACATACAAACTGCCTACTTAAAACATTGTGGCATTTGCTCATCTCCCAAAACCTAAAGTTCCAAGTCAATGACACAGACTATAAAACCCTCTACTCTATAACCCTTTACCCCTGTTTTCTTTTCCCTCTCACCTTAAATGTGAACTCTGCGCTACTGTTCTTCCCAAAGGCTTTCACATCTCTGAACCCATTTTGTTTTTTTCAGGCTTCCATAGGCTCTTCTATTCCTTCCTCCCCTCCATCTCACCCTCTATACCCTCTGAAATAGTTCTCATTTCCTTGTCTCCCTGGTAATTGTCCACCTTCTTTCAAATGCCTTCTCCAACATTTCCTCCTCTATGAGGACTGCCCAGACCTTCCCAGGTCCATCCTTCTGTAGCGTCAACCTTTTATGTGTCTACACTGCAAGACTAAAACCTAGAAAGTTAGGGTATTTATGTGTCTGTTCTCCTATGATCTGGCTTATGGTAGATGATCTAGAAAAGTTTGACTAAACAGAATTGTGTCCAATAAACAGGTTTTTGCTTGATTAGTTACAGCTATATTTTGGTTCAAGTGTCAGTAACTCAAGCTAATGTAAGCATTAAAAAATACACTGATAATTTTTTTCTAACCATTGGAAGCAAAGAGATTCTGGCCGTCCTTAAAAGCAAATACACACACACACACACTAATATACACTAATATGTAATTATATGCACCAAATTTTTGAAAACATAAAAATAAATGGATATAGAACACTCAAGAAAGACATTAAATGTATACAGCAATCCTCAGTCTTAATGTGTTTCTCAATTCATCCAATCACTTAAAGGTGATTCTAATTTCAATGTTAAACTTCAACATTTCTACATTTTAGAAACCACCCCACCCCTCTGGAATACAGCAGTCTGAACCATTTTCTTCAAGCAGGAACCAGAGACCATCTTCCTGCTTGATTCTCCTAGGGGAACACAGGAATAATGCATCTAATACCCAGGATAAGGAACAAACTAAATTCAGTGGAAGATTACATACATAATTGAGGAGGGGACAATCGTGTCTTTCTTCTGAGAAATTTTATATTTGTCCTAATATTTTCATACTTCTGAAAAAAATCTTCTCACATTAAGATAGGTATTAGAATTGTTGGCCTTAGTCAACTCTAACTTAATTATTTTTAAGCTATTAATGAGATATTTTTTAATGTACTTTGAGGAAAATTCTCTTTAGCATTTTGGATGTCAACAAAATCTAAGATCATTCTGTTTGTTAGAAAATGAAACGTGAGAACATGGGGTGTTTGGTTTTCTGTTCTTGCGATAGTTTGCTGAGAATGATGGTTTCCAGCTGCATCCATGTCCCTACAAAGGACACGAACTCATTCTTTTTCTGGGAATTGAACAATGAGATCACTTGGACACAGGAAGGGGAACATCACACACCGGGGCCTATTATGGGAAGGGGGGAGCGGGGAGGGATGGCATTGGGAGTTACACCTGATATAAATGATGAGCTGATATGTGCTGACGAGTTGATGGGTGCAGCACACTAACATGGCACATGTGTACATATGTAACAAACCTCCACATTGTGCACATGTATAGAACTTAAAGTATAAAAAAAAAATACTGGATATTCAAATAAAACAGAGTTTAGTAATTTAAAAAAAAAAAAAAAGGAAATGAAACATGAGAATGTATCAGGATACAGGTGCCAACCACTTTTCGGAGTTACACTTTGGAATACTGGTTGGATGTTAGAGGACGCAATCAAGTACTTTGCATAGGTACAAAATGCTGTGTTTACCATTCCCCTCTTCCTCCTCCCCCAATTCCCCTGGATTCACTGTAAGCAGCATTCATTGTAATTGACTAAGACACTCAGATAAAATAATCCTCAAAACTGTCATAACCCTCACCATGATAAAGAAACTATTTTCGCCAACTCTTGATATAAGAGTAGTTTTGGCCGGGCGCGGTGGCTCACGCCTGTAATCCCAGCACTTTGGGAGGCCGAGGCGGGTGGATCACAAGGTCAGGAGATCGAGATCATGGTGAAACCCCGTCTCTACTAAAAAACAGAAAAAAATTAGCCGGGCGCAGTGGCGGGCGCCTGTAGTCCCAGCTACTCGGGAGGCTGAGGCAGGAGAATGGCGTGAACCCGGGAGGCGGAGCTTGCAGTGAGCCGAGATTGCGCCACTGCACTCCAGCCTGGGCGACAGAGCGAGACTCCGTCTCAAAAAAAAATAAAAATAAAAAATAAAAAAAAAGAGTAGTTTTTACTGAAAATCACAACAAAGATAAAAGAAAAAGAAGACTTTCAATAAATGCATACTTATTTACAATAGGTTCACCACAATAGGAAGAACTAGTAATAGGAAGAATATACTAAAGCAGCTAGTTCCCTTGGAAGACAGAACCTGCTGAATTCTGAGCAAGTTGTAACATTAATATACTACAGCAGAAACGTCCTCACGTAAAAAATTACAAAAATGTAACCTTGAAAAAAAAAACAAGCTAATCAGCAATCTAACTCTAACTTATTAAAAATGGCTCTTGCAATTATCCCTGAGATTTCATACCAAAAAGGAAGCCCACAGGGATCTCATGCTTTCCAGAGTTAATTATATCAGCAATTTCTCCAAGTGGAAAGTATTTTGCAGAGTGGAATCTTAAGAGTCCTTATATACATCGAGTGTCTGAGTCATTCTTAGGAATATGTCTGCTGAACAATATCTTTGAATATCCTATCTCTGAATAGTAACATCTGGCCAAAATAAATCGTGATTTCTACTGAATATTTGCCATATTAAAATCTACATTAATAATATTAATTTTCCAACCTAGGTTATTTCTGTATTCTAGTTACCCTAGGCCACTTGTTAATTCATTTATTCTTTTCTCCCCAGTAATGCATAATTAAACATTCTAATAACCCAAATTTCCAAATGATTTACATGGGAAAAGATGACAAAATTGTGAATAAAGTATATAGTTTTTTCAGCTTATCCTATCCACATCAAACTTAAGTACAACATAGTATTATAGATGCTTTGCCCACTTCCTAGTTCATTCAACTCATCTTTTCTGACTATGGTTTGTTAGGTAATGTGCTAGGTGCTATACATTGATTAAAGCAAAACAGGCTTATTGTACACCAGAATGCCAATGTGCTTATTTCCAAACAAGAATACTCATGTCCATTATCCACAGGAGTTCTTACCAGTACAGAACTTCCAAGCAAATAACTGCAAGGTCTCTTGATGAGCATTGAATCAGAGCAAAGAGAATTAGATTGTCTTGAGTGATATTTCATCCTGTCTACACAGAAACCTGATGAACTATCTCTTCTCCACAATAAAATAGATTTCCCTTGTGATTTAAATATCTGTGTCTGCCAGACACATTTTCTCTTTTATTTAGGGCTATGTTGCTTAAATACTTACAAATTCTATCTACTTTCCTATTATCTGTTAATGCTTACCACACCATTATTTCTGAAAACAAGATTACAACACAACTGAGTGAGTTTTATCTTTCTTCAGTCTAGGCATACACTCTGATCCTTTTGATTGGACTTGGTATCTCCTGTGTCTCCAACGACAGCACTTACCAGGACATCTTCTCTTAAGGTATTTCTTAAGATTACTAAGCTGTCCATTTTATGTGGGATTGTGTTTGCTTTTTTTACCATTTAAAGTGTGGAACCTTATCCAAATCCTAAGGCTACTTTGGAGATTTCTACATACTGACTGTAGATTTCTACATACTAATGTTTTTTCACATGTGTATTTTATCAAAAAGAGTACCTTAAAAATGAACAAAACATGAAATACTGATACATGCTACAATGTCCATTAACTTAAAAAGTATTATGTAAGTGAAGGAAGCAATTTCATATTTTTATGAAATATCTAGAACATACAAACCCATAGATACAAAAGACAGATTAGTGGTTGCCTAGGATCAGGAGGAGGAGGGAATAGAAAGTAACTGTTTAATTGGTATGAAATTTTCTTTTGGGGTTGATACAATATTTTAAACTAAATAGAGGTGGTCATTGCACAACATTATTAATGTACTAAATGCTACCGAACTGTTCACTTTAAAGAGGTAATGTTATATGAATTTCACCTAATATTGTTTTAAAGGAAATGTTGTTTTAAAAATAAAAGCATGCTAGAGAATTAAAGCAGGATAATAAATGTAACATTATAAAGTAACATAACAATAAGATAAAATCGTATATTTTATATGATATATATATACACACACATATATACATACACAAATCAGATTGATCAATTTTGATGTGAAAAAATGATGACTGTGATATGCTGATGTATTGCAACTGGATAATTTATCCAGAAGAACTTTCTACTAGAAAAGATAGCTTTAGCCTAAAGAAGAAGGAGTAGGGATAGAAGACTGAATTTGTTATGCATGTATGCATGTATGTATGTATGTATGTATTTGAGTGCAATGGCATGATCAGAGCTCACTTCAGCCTCCACCTCCTGGGTTCAAACAATCCCCCCTGCCTCAGCCTCTCAAGTGGCTTTTTATTTCTTTTCCTTTTGTAGAGATAGGGGTCTTGCTATATTGACCAGGCTGGTTTTAAACTTCTGACTTAAAGCAATCCTCCTGCCTTGGCCTCCCTAAGTTCTGGGATTATCCTTGTGAGCCATCATGCCCACCCCTAATTTTGGGGTTAGTTTTGAAGGGTTATTGGTATTCCTAGGCAAATACGTGAAGCGAGTAATCAGAAATTAAAGTTTGAAGTTCTTGACACTTACAATAGTGTCCAAAACTAATGATATGTATTTGAGGGTCAGGTGAATATAGTCAAATAAACAGGTACCCAGAAAGAAAATATAGCAAGGAATAAGAATTAGTACCATAAAGAATACAAGCTTTTTAAGGGGAAAGTTGAAAATTGTGAAAGACAAATCAGAAAAAATGAACTGAGAATGTGTAGTCAGAGAATAGAACTATTTACAAAACCAAATCAATAATCATGAGATGCCTATTTGTCCCAGGCCTGAGACATAGCAAGGAACACTTTTCTGTATTCAGTGACAGGAAGTATCTTATCTGGATTAATATTGTATTCCAAGAGTATGACAAAGTATCTTGCATGTATTCATCTATCTGGTGTTATATGCTCTTCAAGTACATGCGGAAAATACAGCCTTACTCAGAGGAGTAGTTTAAATCTTTTCAGATACTGGTGGAGGGTCTTCTTTAATACATCATTAAAATTCATCAGTGGTAATTTCTGAAAGGTTAGTTGGAAGGTGAAGACATTATCAGTGAACTTTTCATACTCTTTTATATTGAGTGTATCAGTTTATGTATACCCTAAATGAAACATTTTACCCATTTGTGATTTGGTAACATAATATATTTGAAAAATATTGACTCATTATACAACATAAAAGTACATATGGGAGGGGATAAGGTGGTCAACTAGATGCAGCAAGGAAGTGCCACTCCCATACAGAGAGACCAAATTATCGAGTAAACCACCATAATTTGGGCAGATATTCAGAGAGAAGATCTTGCTAAAAGTAAAAGAAGAGATAACACTGAAGTCAAGGGTGAAGAGGGAGGAAGCTGGGAACCCTGTGCTGGGCACCCAAATGCCAAGGCTAGGTCCTGGCCCTGAATGACTCCTGGGAAAGTGGTGAGTGAGGGAATGAGAGGATGGTTCAATCTCCCTGCATATTTCTAGGTTCCTAGCTACAGGAGACCCCATGTTCCCCATCCCTACAAACAAGTATGCTGGCAGGGGGATCTTTTTCACAGAGTTTTGGACAGCACAGAGCCCAGGAGCTTTTGTGTGCTGGGCAGCTTCAGCTGAGAGCGGCCATAGACGTGCATCCTCCAGGGTTTCCCACCCACCTCCAGGAAGCAGAAGCTCCAGATGACCTCCAAGCCATGAGAGAGCAGAGCCACCTTCCCTACAGGACTGAGGCACATCTGGTCTGCAAGTTCTCCTGCCTGCTGACCCCTCCCAGGGTTCATGCCTGGCCGCCCTGCAGGAGCGCATGCACAGACCAGCTCCCACAGTCCAGCCTGAATGTACTGTGGGCATTTGAGTACTTTTATAGTGACCCAGGAGCACATGGATCCACCAGCACAGCTGGAACTCAAACCTGAACCAGGACATTTCAGTGTCCTCAGGGCTTCAGCATGTAGCTCAGGAGTAGAAAGCCAAAATCTATGGTCTGCACTCAAGCAGATGAGGAGCCCCCACCCTCAGAGAACTGAGAAGAATGAAACACATGGGTTCCTGGACAGGGGTGGGAATGGGGCATGCCTCCCTCCACAGGGCTGGTCCAGAGAGAGTGTGGCATATCTCCCTGCTGCAGTCTTTGCCTGAGGGGCCTCTGTGAGCTAGAACACCTAACAAAAGAAATGTAAGTGCACTCCCAGTGATCGGAGGGGCTTCCCCAAAGTCCAAGAGCAGATCTGGCATGGGGTGAGGGGTATCTTACTTCCCCCACCACTGCAGAGTGTGTCTGCAAATGAAAGAAGTACAAAAGAGCCATGTGACTGGGTATTAAGCTAGCTAGTGGTCATAAATCTTAAGCACTACCAACTGAATTGCAACCTAAACTATGACACCAAAAACTTATCCCTATAATATACACACCTTTGAAAACAAGTGCAAAAATTCACCCTCACATAAAGATCCTATACAGAGCCTTGGCCCTCTGAAAGCATCCAGAAAGAAACCACCTGACTACACTCACTTACACCACAGTTAAAGGAACACCAGTATTCCCAGATAAGAAACAATCAGCAAAAGAACTCTGCCAATCCAAAAAGCCAGTGTTGCCTTACCTCCAAATGAGTCCACCAACTCCCCGGCAATGGTCTGAACCTGTCTGAAATGACAGAGATAGAATTCAGAATCTGGATGGCAAGGAAACTCAGCAGTATTCAGGAGAAAGTTAAAATCCAAACCAAGGAATACAAGAAATCCAGTAAAACCATCCAAGAGCTGAAAGATAAAAGCCATCTTGAGAAAGAATCAAACTTAACTTCTAGAGCTGAAAAACTCACTACAAGAATTTCATAATATAATTGGAAGTATTAGCAGTAGAATAGACCAATATGAGGAATGAATCTCAGAGTTTTAAGATCAGTTCTTCAAATCAATTCAATCAGACAAAAATAAAGAAAAACAAATTAGGAAAAATGGACAAAACCTCCAAGAAATACAGGATTATGTAAAGAAACCAAATTCATGACTCATTGGCATTTCTGAAGTAGAAGGAGAGAGAATAAACAACCTGGAAAATATACTTGAGTATATAATCTATGAACATTTATTTAATCTCACCAGAGAAGTTGACATGCAAATTCAAGAAATACAGAGAACTTTGACTAGATACTATGCAAGGTGACTATCACCAAGGCACATAGTAATCAGATTCATCAAGGTCAATGCAAAAGAAAAAATCCTAAAGGCAGCTGGACAGATGGTTCCAGTTACACACAGAGAGAACCCCATCAGGATAGCTGCAGACCTCTCAGCAGAAATCTTACAAGCCAGAAGAGATTAGGGGACAATTTTCAGCATCCATGAAGAAAAGAATTTCCAACCACAAATTTCATATCCTGCCAAAGAAGCTTCATAAATGAAAGAGAAATGAAATTCTCATCTGACAAGCAAATGCTGATGGAATATGTTTCAATTAGACCAGCCTTAAAAGAGTTCAACAGAATGATACCTGCTATCACAGAAACACACTTAAACACATAGTCCATTGTCAACAGGTACTATAAAGCAACTCACAATAAAATCTACAGAAAAACCAACTAAGCAAAAGATACAAGATCAAAATCATACACATGGATACCGACTTTGAATGAAAATGGGCAAAATGCCCCCACTTAAAAAACACAGAGTGGCAGTCTGGATAAAAATGCAAGACACAGACAGCCCTCTGTTGTCTTCAAGAGAGACCCATCTCACCTGTAATGACACCCATAGGCCCAAAGTAAAGGGATGAAGAAAGATCAACCATGTAAATGAAAACAAACAGGAATCACTCTTCTTATATTAGATGAAACAGACTTTAAACCAAAAAACTTAAGAAGGACAATGAATGGTATTACATAATAATAAAAGGTACAATCCAACAAGAAGTCTTAACTATCCTAAGTATATGTATATATGCACCCAACATTAGAGCATCAAGATTCATTTAAAAGTTCTACTTAGCCTATGAAAAGACTTAGAGAACCACACAATAATGGTGGGAGACTTCAACACCCTACTGACAGCATTAGACAGATTATCAAGGCAGAAAACGAACAAAGATCTCTGGACTTAAAACTTGACAACTGACCAATTGGACCTAATAGACATCTACAGACTACCATGCCCAATAACTACAGAATATACATTATTTTAATCTGCATATGGAACATATTCTAAGATTGAACACATGCCCAGTCATAAAGCAAGTCTTAATACATTTTTTAAAAAATTGAAATTATATCAAGTACATTATTGGACCACAGTACAATAGAAATAGAAATCAAGAAGACTGATAGAAATAGAAATCAGTATCAAGAACATCTCTCAAAACTACACGAATACATGGAAGTTAACTTGCTCCTGAACAACTTCTGGGTGAACATAGAAATCAAGGCAGAAATGAAAAAATTATTTGCAATTAATAAAAATTGGGAAACAACATCTCCAGAATGTAACAAAAGCAGTATAAACAGGAAAGTTTACAGCCCTAAACACTTCATCAAGAAGTTAGAAAGATCTCAGATTAATAATGTAACTTTAAAAAGAACAAACCCCAAAACAAGCAGAAGAAAATAACTAAAATTACATAACTTAATAAAATTGAGATGCAAAAATCCAGACAAAAGGTAAATGAAACCAATAATTTGTTCCCTGAAAAAATAAGATAGACTGCTAGCTAGATTAACAAATTAAAAAAAGAGAAGATTCAAATAAGTATAATCAGAAATGACAAAGACAGCATTATAACTGATCCCACAGAAATACAAAAGATCCTCAGATAATACGATAAACAGCTCTATGCACACAAATGAGAAAATCTAGAGGAAATGGATAAATTCCTAGATACATGCACACACTCTCCCAAGATTCAATCAAGAGGAGATTGAAACACTGAATAGACCAATATCAAGCTCTGAAATTGAATCAGTAATTTAAAAAAAAAAACCCTAACAACCAAAAAAAGTCTGCAATCGTATATATTCATAGCTGAAATCTATCAGAAATAAAAAAAAACTGGTATCAATCCTACTGAAACTATTCCAAAAAATCGAGGAGGAGGGACTCTTCTCTAATTCAGTCTATGAGGTCAGAATAATCCTAATACCAAAACCTGGCAACAAGACAAAGAGTGAAAACCTCAGGCCACTATCCCGGATGAACATAGACTCAAAAATCCTCAATAAAATGCTAACAAACTGAATCCAGCAGCACATCCAACAGTTAATTCACCATGATCAAGCAGGCTTTATTCCTGGAGTGTAAAGTTAGTTCAAAATACACAAATAAATAAATCTGATGTACCACATAAACAGAATTAAAAACAGAAACCATATGATCATCTCAATGGATGCATAAAAAGCTTTCAGTAAAATCTAACACCATTTTATGATAAGAAATCCTGAACAGGATAGGCATTGAAGGAACATACCTCAAAATAATAATAAGGAACATTAAAGGAACATACCATCAATGACCAACCCACAGCCAACATCATATTGAATGGACAAAAGCTGGAACCCTTCCCCTTGAGAACTAGAATGAGGCCAGTTTGCCCACTCTCACCACTCCTATTTAACATACAGTACTATGAGCAATCAGCAAGAAAAGAAATAAAAACCATCCAAATAGAAAAAGAAGTCAAAGTCTCCCTCTTTGCTGATAATATGATTCTAAACTTAGAAAACCCTAAAGACACTGCCAAAAGGCTACTAGAACTGATAAATGATTTTGGCAAGGTTGCAGGATACAAAATCAATATACAAAAATCAGTAGCATTTCTGTACACCAAAAACATCCAGGCTGGGAGGCAAATCAAGAACAATCCCATTTGTAATAGCCACAAAGAAAATGAAATGCCTAGGAATACAGTTAACCAAGGAGGTGAAATACTGCTACAAGGAGAACTACAAAACACTGATGAAATAAATCAGAGATGACAAAAATGAATGAGGAAACATCCCATGTTCATAGACAGGAAGAATCAATATTATAAAGTTGGCTATATGGCCCAAAACACTTTACGGATTCAACATTATCCCTATTAAACGACCAATGTCATTCTTCACAGAACTAGAAAAAAACTATTCTAAAATTCATATGGAACCAGAAAAGAATTGAACAGCCAAAACAATTCTAAGCTCAAAGAACAAAGCCAGAGTCATCACAGTACCTGATGTCAAAGGATGCAGGAACCAAAACAGCATGGTATTGGTATTGGTACAAACACAGACATATAGACCAACTGAACAGAATACAAAGCTAAGAAATAAAGCCAAACATTCACAACCATCTGATCTTTGACAAGGCTGACAAAAACAAATAATCAGGAAAGGACTCTCTATTCAATAAATGGTGCTGGAAAGCTGTCTAGCCATATGCAGAAGATTGAAACTAGACCACTTCATTTCACTACATGTAAAAATTAATTCATGATGGATTAAAGATTTAAATGTAAGACCATAAATTCCTTAAAAAAAAAAAAAAAAAAAAAAAAAAAAACCTAGGAAATACCCTTTGTGACATTGGCCTTGGCATAAAATTTGTGTCCACATCTGAAAAAAGCAATTGCAGCAAAAACAAAATTACAGTGAGACCTAATTAAACTATGGAGCTTCTGCACAGTAAATGAAACTATCAACAGGGTAAACAGACAATCTATAGAATGGGAAAAACATTCACAAACCATACATTCAATATTCTGGATATTAGCCAATATCCGGAATCTATAACCAACTTAACAAATCAACCAAGCAAAAACAAATAACCCCATTTAAAGGGGCAAAAGGCATGAACAGACACTTCTCAGAAGACTTACAAGCAGTTAACAAAAATATGAAAAATGTTTATCACCACTAATCCTCAGAAAAATGCAAATCGAAACCACAATGATACCATCTCACACCAGTCAGAATGGCTATTGTTAGAAAGTCAAAAGACAACAGATACTGCTGAGGCTGTGGAGAAGAGGGAATGCTTATGCTTTTGGTGGGGATGTAAATTAGTCCAGGCACTGTGGAAAGCAGTTTGGAGATTTCTCAAAGTACTTAAAACAGAGCTAACCTTTGACCAAGCAATCCCATTACCAGGTATATACCCAAAGGAATATACATCATTATACCAAAAAGATACATGAACTCCTATGTTCATTTCTATGATGTTCCCAATGGCAAATACATGAAATCAACCTAGGTGCCCATCAGTGAAGAACTGGATAAAAAAAAATATGGTATATAGACACCACAGAATACTATGCAGCCATAAAAAAATCAAATCATATTCTTTATAGCAACATGTATGGAGCTGAAAGCCATTATCCTAAGCAAATTGACACAGGAATAGAAAAGCAAATACTGTATGTTTTCGCTTAAAAGTAGATGATAAACACTGAACACACATGTACATAAACGGGAAAAATAGACACTACAGACTACTACACCAGGGAGAGAGGATGGGGGTCATGGATTGAAAAACTACCTATTGGGTACTATGCTCACTACCTAGGGTCAATATAACCATGAAATAATCCTATACATGTACCCTCTGTGTCTAAAAAGCTGAAAAAAAAATTTAAAGAATGGATACACCTAATTTGCAAAAGAATATTAACAATACTGACATAATTGAGATGAATTTGGTAAGTTTTGACATTGCTGGTTACAATGTAATTTGGAATAAGGTTGCTATGAAAATTAAAACTAAAAAATATAAACGAATAAATAAACAAATGTATTTATTTACATTAACAATTTATCAGAAAAGTAAGTATAGAGAAACTGTTGATCTTACATTGGAGAATATACCTGATCTAAACTCCTAATATTCACTTGAAAGCTCACATTTTTTCATTGGAAACAAATATTGCCAGTAGTTTCCTCGAAGTGAAAGGCCCACCTCATTTATTTTTGTGAAAATGTCTGCCAAATAGTTATCTAAATAACCTTCCTTTTTAATCAGTTGTTCTTTCCAGTGAAAATGGTATTACATTTTCAAAAAGTAGCTAGTTCAACTCCCAACTCAAACAATCACAAAAGTTTTTTTCCCCAAGAAAAATACCTTGTTTTATAGGCAGCACAAGTGCTCTATGTATATTTGCCATATCATCTCAGAATATTTAATAAGATCACAAGTTTTTGCCACTTTATCAAATACTTCAATGGTCTGAATGTGTCCCCTAAATTCATATGTTGAAACTTAATCTCCAGGGTAAGGAGTTGGGCCCTTAGGGGGTGATCAACTCATAAAGGCAGAGTTCTCATGAGTGGGATTATTGACTTTAAGAAAGAGGTTGGAGTGCCCTGGTCTCCTTAAGTCATTTCTCCCATGTGAGGACATGGGTGTGCCCTTTTTGCCCACTTCCTTCAAGTAAGGCTACAGTAAGGAGGTGCCATCTTGGCAATCTTGGAATCAGAAAGCAGTCCTCACAAGATACTGAATTCACTGGTGTTTTTGTCTGGAACTTCCTACCTCCAGAACTGTGAGAAATACATTTCTATCATTTGTAAATAACCCAATCTGTGGTATTTTGTTATAGCAGCAGGAATGGACTAAGACAAAGATGTTCTTAAGTTAAACCAGCATTTTATTTTCTTTTACTGGAAGTACAGAGCAATGAGGGTTCAATGATGAGTATTACAGTTTGGTGCCACTGCCATGATTTGTACTAGGGCACCATCGGTTTTGCCCACCATTGCTTTTCCACCATCACTGCAAATAGCCACAGTAAAAGGGACAAGGATACCTCAATATTATGAAAATAATTCTGACTTCACAGACTCCTGAGAACATTTCAGTGAACCCCCAGTCATCCAGTGACTACACTTTCAACTATAGACAAAAATAGGAAGTGAAATTTAGGACTAGTGAATTATTTTTCTCAGTTAAAGATCTTTTGTCTGCTGAAAGTAAATGGAGAGGGGTTAGAGTATTGAGGACAGTCACAGATATTCTGAAATAACTGTGTGTATAGTAAAGAAAGGGAGTTGAATAGAGCTTTAAAATGTAAATCAAATGCATATACCAAAGCACTGGTTGAGGTTGGAATTCATAAATTGACAGTACCATGAATCAGCATTTTAGGATTTTGTATAAAAAAAAGATTTAGGTATGCGGTTTCTCAAAAGTAAAGCAGGGGCACATCAGGAGAAAGAGGACATTGAAGGTATGATTTTTTTAAATGGCCAGTAGCAATTTTCTAGTTTGATTTTTGATGAAAACTTATTCTTTATTTAAACTCATATGCCTAGACCAAACATGGGACACTGACTCGTCGATCTATATACTATGTTTGTACCATAGTACTCTGATATACAGAATTATACAGATAATATACTTGAGATGTTTATGAAATATGGTCAGATATTTAATACTTTATGATGAAAAAATTACAGAATATTTTGAAGAGCTACTAGTTTGCGTTTTCTTTATTAAGTATGTGTTATACAAAAACCTTTATCAAGCAGAGAATATTTCTAGCATATGTTTGTTGATAGTGAATTACTGCTATAATGATAAAATTGTAATTTTAATCTTTTAAGCATAAGAACGTGATTATATTTTATATCATTATTTCCTATTTAATCATTATTATTCTACCATTTGAAGTCACAAAACTGCCACATTTATCTGAGAGGCTGTGGAATTTTACATGAATATTCAGTCACTGGAAAACTCCCACCTGAGGTGTGAAAAGTTTAATTTTCAAGGCCATTCAAAAGAAGGCAAAATCCCAACATCACAAATGTGCCTCTTTTTTTCTTTTATTCTATAAATCTTATCATTTAAACTTCTGATGTTTTGATGTGGATAACATAATCCCTAAGGTGAATATCAAGTATTAGCCAATTCCTCACAACTATAAGAATGTGATTATATTTTATACCATTTTGATGACTGAGTAGGGATGTTTATATTCATTTTTATAATGCATTCATTAAATTCATTTTTAGTAAAAATAATCCTTCTGACTTTCTAATGATTGCCTGAAGTTCACTTTATGCACAAAAAATAATATAAACTACATTTTTTTTTTTTTAAATTGAGACAGAGTCTCGCTCTGTCACCCAGGCTGAAGTGCAGTGGCACGGTTTCGGCTCACTGCAAGCTCCGCCTCACACCTCCCGGTGCCTCAGTCTCCCGAGTAGCTGGGACTACAGGTGCCTGCCACCACGCCTGGCTAATTTTTGATATTTTTAGTAGAGGTGTGGTTTCACCGTGTTAGTCAAGATGGTCTCGATCTCCTGACCTCGTGATCCACCCGCCTCGGCCTCCCAAAGTGCTGAGATTACAAGTGTGAGCCACGGCGCCAGGCCAGACTATATTCTTTAAGAAATTGTTGTTACTTGCATTTATATAATGGTAGGTCAAAGATTGCTAAACATTCTTATTTCACTTCTTATTTAGAGGTGAAATCTAATTCCCCTTCCCTGGAATCTGAGCTGGCCTTGGTGACTGGTTTGATCAATAGAATGTGGTGGAAGTGACACAATGAATCTCAGGCTATGTTAAAAAAAAAAAAAAAAATGCAGCTTCTTCTCTGGTCTATTGGAAGACGCTATAGACAACCAGCCACCATACTGTGAAGAAACAAGTATCATCAAAAAGCCCCAATGGAGAGGAATTAAGCCTTCCCAAATCACAGCCCCAGATGAGCTCCCAGACAGGAGTCAACAACTTTGCTAAGCATTTGAAGAAGCCATCTTAGAAGGGTGTCTTCTAGCCCGGTTCACCCCAGGTGAAGAGAAGCTACATGGATCAGAGAAAAGCCATTCCTTTCAAATTCTTCTCAAACTGTGTTTTGTCACAGTATAGATGATTGTTATCTAAAGCTACTAAATATTGTGGTGGTCTGTTGCACAGAATTAGATAACTGAAACATATGTCATTTTGTTCTGTTTATCCTTTAACATATATTTAATATTAGGAAAAAAGGTACTAAATATCACTAAGTAATTAGCATTGGCACAAGCAAGACAAGAATCTATATTCAAGTACTCTTTCCAATAAATAAACTATTTTCTTCATATTTAAATACTAGGCACATATCTTAGAATCTGAGATCAAAAGTTTACCTAAACTAATATGGAGATTATTTTCTTAATATTTGAGCCAATTATGTTTCTCATGTATTTTATACATTATTTTTAAAACTGAAGGAATGTCTATTAAAAACTCTCAGTGAGTTACAATCATATTCCAATACAGATGAACATTAATACCTTTTCATTTATTTTTGTTAAGGCAGGAGAGCATGCTAAATCAAATACCATCCATAAAAATGTTGTTTTAAAATAAGATCTTTAAATGTATACTCAATATTCCATTACATAACATCAATTCTCTATGTAACATTGTTATATTTTTACCTTTTGTTTTCTTTGTTTCTTTGTTGACTCTGGGAACCAAACAGCATGTTTTAAATTATATGACAATTTTATCTATTTTATTTTTCCTAACATTTCAATTATCTTCTTTTGTCCTTTCCATGATCAAACAAGTCTGTATATAACAGTAGACGTTATATGAATGTATTTTACAAAACATCTTGGAAATACCTAGTGACATTGCTGAAATTTGAATTATCATTTTTTTATTAAAAGTTTTGGTTGATATACACACATTATATATATACACATATATATACATATATATACACACACAAATAATATATATGCAATATAATGTAATATATATGAAAATAAGTTTATTCTTTTTTCTGAATTTTCTAATTTTATTTTTCTTCTTGTATAATTGCATTGGCTAGAACTTCTATATTAGTTCTAAATAATAATGGTGATAGTGGACATCTTTATTTTATTCATAATTTGAATGCAGTTTTTCCTAGCATTTCTTCCATTATGTACTATGCAGACTATATTAATTCTATATTAATATTAATGAAATATCCATACATTGTATATTTATATTTTTATTAAGAATGGATGTTTAATTTCTTTTAGTAACTTTTCATTATTTCTGGAATTGCTCATGATTTTTTTGATCTATTAACACAGTAAACTATATTAATAACTTCACTGATGCTGAACCATTTTAACACTGCTCGAACAAGCTTCACTAGGGTTATTTTAATATGTCACTTGACTTGGTTAGCTAATTGTTTATTTAACATTAGGAATGAAAATGCAAATCCTGTTTAAAAGTCAGATTGGTGTGTAATTTTTGTATTTTGTTCTCTTTCTGTTAAATTGTGTTCTCAGTTTTATGCTTACTTGATAAGATATAATTGAAATCTGTCACTCTTTTTATTTTTCAATTTTTTATTTTTTGCCCTGGAACAATATAAGTAGCAATGGAATTTTTCTCTTTAAGAATCTGATAGCGTTGGCCAGGTGTGGTGGCTGACACCTGTAATCCCAGCACTTTGGGAGGCTGAGGCAGGCAGATCACCTGAGGTCAGCAGTTTGAGACCAGCCTGCCCAACATGGCAAAACCCCATCTCTACTAAAAATACAAAATATTAGCCAGGCATGGTGGCAGGTTCCTGTAATCCCAGCTACTTGGGAGACTGAGTTAGGAGTATTGCTTCAACATGAGAGGTGGAGGCTGCAGTGAGCCCAGATTGCACCATTGCACTCCAGCCTGGGCAACAAGGGTGAAACACCATCAAAAAAAAAAAAACAAAAAAACAAACAAAAAAAAAACAAACAAAAAAATTGGGTAGAGTTTATCTCAAAGACCTATACAATCAAGGTCTATTATTTTCTTAGTTTTTCCTTAATCTTTTAACTATCTTTATATCTCCATTGTTTTCCTTATCAAATTAAAAAAATATTCTATCCCTGGTAATAAAAGATGAGAAAAATCAGTGTTCTTTACCATCTCTCAACTTCTCTAGCATTTCTTCTTTCAACTTTTATGACTTATAACATTCCTACATTATCAAGATTTGAAATATGTATATGTTTCTTTGAAATCTCAATCCCTACATTTAGTTATATTTCAGTTCTATAGTTGTAAATATCATGCTCATTGTCAGTACTTTGAATATAGATTCTCACTAATGCTTTATAAGATGACATTTGTACTACAGTTGTTTATTTTAAGAAGTGATCAGAGAAAATAAAGTCTAGGAGTTTTTGCATGTTCAGGGCAAAACATATATGTTGTATGCCTTTACCCATGAACAACTTTTCCGTTGAATGTAAGATTTTCCCTCAAGACTTTATAAGCACTGCTTAAATTCTTCTATGGACAAACACTATGATAGAGAACTATGAGGACAAACTGATATGTTTATGCTCATATGTAACAATTTTTTGGCTTGACTAACAAAAGATTCATGCTATATATTTGAAATCTATTTGAAATATCTAATAGATATTCGCTGTCAATTTTGCGTGCAACTTATTGTGCCTGTTCATTGTATAAAGTCTCTTATTTCTGCAATTTAAAAAAATAAACATTTTTAATTCTATTATTTTTTATCTCTTCTAACACGAATTACAATTGGCATAGTGACTCATGCCTGTAATCCCAGCATCTTGGGAGGCAGATGCAGGTGGATTACTTGAGCTCAGGAGTTCAAGACCAGCCTGGGCAACATGGCCAAACTCCATCTCTACGAGAAATACAAAAATTAGTCAGTCATGATGGCAGGCCCCTGTAGTCCCGGCTACTTGGGAGGCCGAGGTGGGAGGATTGCTTGAGCCCAGGAGGTGGAGGTTGCAGTGATCTGAGATTCTACTACTGCACTCCAGCCTGGGCAACAGAGCGAGATCCTGTCTCAAACAAACAAACAATAAACAAACACCCACCAATTACATATATCCATTCTATTTTGTCTTAAATATCCACAATTTTCTTTTTAGCTCATTTTATTTCATTTCCATTTCATTTACTTATTTTTCTCAATCGTGATATCCTTGTCACTATTATTTTCCATGATTTTATTTTATTCTCTAAGGCTGATTCCAATTTAATTTCTATTTGGTGGTGGTGGTGTTGTTAATAGTTTTTTCTTATTTTAATTTTTAAAATTTTAATTTTTGAGAGTGCATAGTAGGTGTATGTATTTCTGTTAATAGAAGTCAGCAACTCTCTCCTGTTTCGCCTCTGAATTCTGCTCATGTGTTGCTTCATTTCTGTTATCCTTTTGTAATTACCTTAAGCTCTTGTATTCTGCTCTGAAGTCTTGGATGGTTAAATCTGGGGATTTAATAAAGATATAAGTATTTAGTCAAAATTGTTAATTATTTTAGAAAAATTTTATTAATGACTTATTTATATGCATTTTTTCTTTTCTCATTTATTTGCACTATCTTTATTCTGAATACTCATTTGTGAATGAGGAAGTTCTTCTGGATCAAAGATTTTTGTTTGGTTTTTGGCTGTGTTCTGGTGGGAGAAATAGCCAAGGATATGTTGAAAGCTAACAGAAGTGCTTTTAAGGAACACGACTGTATGTATGAGTTCTATCCAGCTGATCAAAATAAACACCATTGCTCATAATACTCATGTTCACATTACCAGTTGGGAGCTTACTGTACATGTGGCATCTCTTATTCATCTTTGCTTCTATTGCTTCTTATTAAAATCAAACTGGGACCAGAAAAGTTCCTAATACAAGTCTACATACCCTTTTCCAAATACGGCCAAAAAAGTCATCATTGATTGTACACTTCAGTGTGTGCCATTAACTTTGAGTTGTGTTTTGAAAATTCATAATGAGGCATATAAACATGTCTATTAAATATATTTAAATAGAAGAGTCAGCCGCATAGTTCTAGATGACAACACTGGTATTGATTTCCTGAGCAATCCTAGGCATGTCTGAAAGTCTAGGTCTCCAGTTTCTATCTGTTCCACACCCTTGTTTGATATTTACTAGATTTGATTGGGGATAGCAGTTAGCTTTGAGTTTTGTCAAAGATGGATTTTACAATTTAATTTCTAAATTTTCATGTTGCTTCTGGGTGATTTGTGAAATAAAAAAAGGAAAACATAGCAAAAACCCAGAGATTTTAGGATTACTCTTCATTGCTTCCATTCACTTATCCTCCAAGAGTAGATTAATAGATTATCTTTCATATCTAGTCTTTCTACAAAATTGGCCCTAGCTTGTCATCAGTAAATGATATAATCAGCCATTTCAGTTACTTAAACTAAAATATTAGGATTCTTTCTGTGAGTTCTCCTTGATGTACATCTTTCCCTGAGTCCCCACAAATCTTCCCGTTTCACCTCAACCTCTGCTGCCATTCTTTTTCTTTCCAAATCATCTTTTGCCACGAAAATGCTAAACATCCCATAACATGTTTCTCTGAACTCATGGTCGCTTTTGCCCAATCTACTTTCTATATCTGTATTTCCAAATAGAATAAATAATAGTCACAGGATGGCTAAGAAATATTTTAAACATGACTTATCTGCATAAAGTCACACAGAATTTTGAAGATTTAACATAAAGGTAATATATAAAATATTTAATTGAAAACTTTACACATTGGAATATTTTGAATATGTTGTATTTTAAAAGTACATTATTAAAATTAAATTCACCTGATTAGTTTTACTTTTTAAATAAGGTTTCTTGAAATTTTAAAATTATGTATGGTTTCCATTATGGTTACATCTGTGGCTTATGATACATTTTTACTGGGCAGCACTATGCCATGTCATAAGAAGTATAGCTTTGTTGAAATACAGAGAGGAAAGTATACTAACCCAGCCTAAAACTTTCTAATGGCTTTGTTTTATTTTTAAAATCTAATCTAAATTCCTGTGATTAATAAGGCACCTCTTTTTTGATTTCTGCCTTTCTGTCCAACTTCACCTCGAGCTACATATCCTACCACTCAGAATAACTTTTGTCATGCTAGTCTTCATTTTGTTTCGTTGAACATACAATACTCTTCATTGCCTCAGAACGTATACATGGCTTTTTTTTTTTTTAACCAAAATACATTTCCCCTCATGCTCAAACAGCAGCTCTTACCCTTCCTCATAGTCTTAGCTCAATTCCCACTTTCCAGAAGGGTATTATTTGATTGCCCAACATAAAATAAGTAACCTTTTGTAATTCCTTCTATCATCCCCTTAACTCATAACAGCTTACATATATATTCTATACAATATATAATCAGGGATTTAATGCCAGAAGGCAAAAATTACAGCTAATCATAGTCTTTAGTATTTGAGTTAGTGTCAAGAGTACACCTGTTCCAAAACATTTTCAAGCCATGTAAATCTTTTTGTCCTGTAGCTTCCCATTCATCAAATCAATCGATAGGAATTAGAGAGAAGACTGATGCTACTGAGAATGTAGGTTTCACATCTTAACTTTCAGTATCAAAGATGATTTATTCTTAAATTCATAATATAAAATAGCCATTGAAATAATCCAAGGAAAAGTTTCTAAATTCCTCCTTTCCTGTCAACATATCAAGAACCAGCCCCCAGGGACATTGACTATAGGTTTTGTTATAAGCCAATAGAAGATTTCTATCTTACCCAATGTGGGAAGAAGAAAGAGAATAGAGCAAAGGAGATGTGAGAAATGTTAGAATTCCCTTCTCTAAGAGAAATCAGCCTGGGGAAGGAAAACTCTTCACTAGGCTGAGAAAGAGAGACAAAAGCTAAAGGAATTTTTGTCTCATTTTCTCAGTAGAACTTTGACTACTAAGCTAGATGGTCCTATGTCAACCCCAGAAAATTAATGGCATCATTGGGTTAGATGAAAGGAGAGGTGAAATAAAAGGTGAAAGAGCATAAAAGAGAGACAGAGAGACTCTCTCAACTCTTTTTGTTTTGACAAAAGCAAAAATAGATTTTTATTGAAACTGCATAAAACTAGAACACTTCTGCACAGCAAGGGAAACAGTCAACAGAGTAATGACACAACCTACCTAATGAGAGAAAATCTTTGCAAACTATGCATTTGATAAAGGATTAATATCCTAAATACATAAGGAAATCAAACAACTCAATAGTAAGAAAACAAATAACTGGATTAAAAAAAGGGAAAAGGCACAAAAATCAAAACACCTACTAATAACTTTTTATTTTTATGATACTTTAAGTTCTGGGGTACATGTGAAGAACGTGCAGATTTTTTACATAGGTATACATGTGCTATGGTGGTTTGCTGCACCCATCAACCCATCACCTACATTAGGTATTTCTCCTAATGCTATCCCTCCCCCACCACCCCGAACAGGCCCCGGTGTGTGATATTCCCCTCCCTACGTCCATGCGTTCTCATTGTTCAACTCCCACTTGTGAGTGAGAACATGCGGTGTTTGGTTTTCTGTTCTTGTGATAGTTTGCTGAGAATGATGGTTAAATGTCTTAAGGGATCCATAATTCACCCCGTATCCCAGAGATAATTGGAAACATCACCTTGCCTTTTGGAGACACTCCAGACAGAAGTGCAAGTAGCTGAAAGGTAACAGATTAGCTGGTGTCAGGTATAGGATGTTTGAGGCACCACATGAGCCTGCAGGATATATCACATCTAAAAGTTCCAAAAATTTGTTGGTTTCGCCATCCAAAGAAATCCATTAAGTTTTAAAAGTTTCCTAGAAAACCAAGGATACTTTCATCAGCCACACCTGATAAGAAATCAATGCACTGGATCTAGGAACTAGACCAGATTGGCTGAGTAGAGACTAGCAAGAAGGCAGTTGATATCAATTGGTTTCAAAACTCTCTTCTACTTCTGGGAAGAGATGAAGCCCCATTCTCTACCCTGGTAACCTTCTTAGAAATAAATAGAAGGGAAGAAATTGGACATAATGCAAACTTACTGAAAAGCAAATGAGTTACTCAAAAGAAACTTTTTAAACAAAATCTGCAGAGATAAATTTGCTAGTTTAAAATATCTTCCTTACAACTCCTGAGGATGGATTCATGAAGTTTCGATAAGCCATAGAAAAGAAATTCTAAGTGCAGTGGATAAATGTGTTCACTCTACCTTTTTATTCTGGCTCTCCGACGAAAATTAAGCTCCATTGTCATGAACTAAGTCCCCCTTATCATTATATACCCAGCATTTAGCTTGAGATCTGGTATGTGGTAGATGATCAATAATAGAGGGAGAAGACAGGAGGGTCTGAGTTAGAAAAGAGATATGAAAACAGAAGCAGAATTGTAGTGATGTGCTTTGAAATTAGAGGAAGGGGTCATGAGAGAAGGAATGCAAATAGTTTCTAAGCTAAATACAGCAAGGAAACTGATTCTCCCCTAGAGCCTTCAGAAAGAACACAACTCTGCTGATACCTGGATTTTAGCCCATAAGACCTATTTCAGACCACTGAACAACAGATCTGTAAGATAACAAATATGTGTTCTTTAAGTCACGAAACTTGTGGTAATTTGTTATAGCAACAATAGGAAATTAATGTATATTTTGAGTAAATGGGTAAACCAATAAATGTCTACTTTGGTGGCTTCTAATAACCTAAAGTAACACAGATGTTAACATTTGCTGCTGAGTGAAGGTTTTTAATTACACCACATGGTTAATACATTTTATTAATACCTGGTTAGTACAAGCCCCAGAGTACATTTCTACATTTCACTAGTTTAAATCATAGTAGCACACTGAATATATACAGCACATTGAATTTAATGCCAGAAGGCAAAAATTACAGCTAATCATAGTCTTTAGTATTTGAGTTAGTGTCAAGAGTACACCCGTGTTGCTAATATAGCTTTTATATACTCTAATAAATTGCTTTACAACTTCCTAACAGTTGCCAATCTTTTGTATTTACCTCACCAAAGTTTCCTTATGTTTTTCAGGAAATAATTTGCTAGTCGTAAGGAAGAATTTTTATTAAGCTTCTATGCTCAGTTACAAGTACATCATATTCCAAAAGAGAACCCAATTTACATAATTACAAAATAACAAGATTAATTTAGGAATTTAATAGTCACTTTGCTTTACCAAAAAAAGAAATTCTTTATATAAGAAGCACTGAAATGAGGTATTTGTTTGAATATCACTGGGTACTTATCAGAAAGTTGGGAGAAATAAAATTTTCAGAATCAAAAATTAAGGAAACTAATTCAATTAGTGCTGTCAACTGAGTAGTAGCTGGAAGTTATTCATTAGATTATAATATCTGCCAATGACAACGTATTAGACCATTTACAAACATTCAATTTCAATATATTCATTAAGGAACACAGATACTATATAAAGAAGATAAATATTTTTTTGAAAAAAAAAGTATTTTTAGCTATGTGACCATAATTCTTATATTGTAAATAACTGCAAGTTTAACCACCCCATGTGATAGTGCTGAAATAACAAATAAAATGTTTTTTCATCTAAATAATATTCACAGTAAATACTAATTACAATCACCATCTTCAGCTGCCTGACTTATCGTGCATTTTTCCCCTGGGAATCTCATAGTGCTCCTGCTTTGTCACTCTGCTTTTGTCCTACTTTAAAGTTAGTTGAGCCTAAGAAGAATTAGATATGGCACAGATATCATAAAAAATGTTTCTAGTAATTTTAACTGACAGTCTAATGGAAAGTCTAGTCCTTCCTTATAAGACTGCGATGAGACAAATGGATTAGTGCAGAGTTCAGAGTCAATTTCCTTATTAAAGTTCCTCATAGGGCCAATAATTCCATGGCGTTCACATGTCAATTAACCCCAAATGTTAACCGGCGACAACTTGTTTAGCAGCTACCCTTTCTGGATATGTGACAGGTTTTATTCCTGGTGATAGTACAGAAAGGAAGAGCAGCTGAAAGGTAGACATGTGATGAAAAAGGGGAGGGAAGAATCAACTTATTTTAATTTTTGTTTTCTAAAATGACCTTTAGTATGGCTCACTTTTGAATAGGATGGTTACTACTCCAATATCCATATGTTTAGGACTGTATGGATGACAAATACTGAAAAAATAATTTTACATCTGCAAACATTTCTGTAAGTGATTATAAAAGATTAGCAAGGACACTATTTAACTCCATTAAACATAACGAAGTCCAGACTTTTGCAGTAAAATAATGACTTTTACTATGTATGCGGTGGTGGTGTTGTTGTTTTAAAAATAGACCTATCCGGGCTGGGCGCAGTGCCTCACACCTGTAATCCCAACACTTTGGAGACCAAGGCAGGCAGATCACGAGGTCAAGAGATTGAGACCATCCTGCTAACATGGTGAAACCCCGCCTCTACTAAAAATACAACAACAACAACAACAACAAAACTAGCCAGGCGTGGTGGCACGCACCTGTAGTCCTAGCTACTCAGGAGGCTGAGGAAGGATAATCCTTGAACCCCGGAGCCGGAGGTTGCAGTGAGCCAAGATCACGCCACTGCACTCCAGCCTGGGTGACAGTGATATAGACTCCGTCTAAAAAGCAAAGCAAAACAAAACAAACAAACAAAAAACGTATCCATTCATTAATATAATTTATTCATTTAACAAATATTTAAGTTTTTATTGAGAGAAAGACTGTCGCTCTAACTTACATAATAGGCCATCATGTGATCACTGAAAACGATTTTCAAGGAAACATTACATCTGCATTTACTAACATTTTACTTTCTGTATCCATGGTGATATATTTTGGAATTTTTTATCTCTAACATTACAAAAAAATAAGTTGGAAACAACTTTATTAAATTCTAAATTATTAAATATTGATTTCAAACTATTCATAATCTAAGAATAGTCAATGCATATGTTTAAGTTGCCTATATTTTAAAATAAATTCTAAAAAATGCTATAAACTTCTTTTTGAAAATGAAAATATAATAGAAAAAGAAAGCACAGCAATATCAGTATAAATGTAAAAGAAACCTTACTAAATTCTAAGTAAAAAATATAACCATAAAATATTAGTACTGTTTTACGCTATTAACTATGTATATGCATATGTACATATGTACATGAATTTAGAAGGGCATAGGAAAATAAAGTACAGTGGTAATTGTTAACTTTGATCTATTTTTTATTTATTTCTGTAATAATATTTTAATCTAATATGGTATATTAATTCTATTCTTGCTGGATGAGTATGCACTGAATTTGATAACAGAGTGGGCAGCCCAAGGACATCTAGGTTTAAAATGCAACTACAAAAGAATCTGACTGCTCAGTTAGTGAATATGAAAATAATCTATTTTAAAATTTTGTTTTTCATTGCTATTAGGAAGTTACTCTTACATTGCCACTTTCCTTTGCTTCTTTAAGTTGAGGAAATACACAGCAAATATATGCAGCATTTTGTGGATTTCTCAGCAATGAGGTGAGAGGAGTGATTTTCAAAACATAGGACATTTTGTTGTCTAATTTTCCTTCTTGAAAATCCTTAACCTTTCAAAAATGTGCATGATGCATTTGAGTATTTGTTTTGATGGTTTGTTTCCTTTTTGAAATATTTCAGAAGCAATTCTCATTTCATCGGAGGATTTTTCTCCTACTATTAGCTTTTCAACAACCCAAAATGAAATATGCGAATGCCCTCTTTGATTTCAGCTGCAATGCAGGGCTGTTAATTCTTTTTAAATTGCTCCATGGCACCTCCTGATGGAACATGTATGCCTGCATTTGACATTTTTGTCTTTTCTCTTATTACTTACGCAAGCAAAAAAACTCCCTGCGCTGCCCTTTTTATCCAGACTCTGTTTCTGGGTATATTGGAAGGGTGATATGGATTATTTTAGTCACCATCCTTCTTCTACCAAGAAAAATCAGCACAGATACATTTCTTTTTCTCTTCTACCACTAAGTTTTATTGATTTTTAGACTCCTGTTTCCTCCAGGTATTATAGTCTGTAAATGAAGTATTTTCTATTTTTTTATTAGCTTAATTAAATTAGGCAGCAGCTTCTAGAGCTGCTGCTGTCAGTTGGAACAGGCACTGAAGAAAATATCACCTACAAAACAATCTTCCATGATCAGCTCATTTTCTAGAAGGCTGACTCAGATCCCTGTCTTTGAACACCTTGACATCTGTGCGTTTATCCCAACTCATATCCTAAATACATCTAGGTCACTTGCACCTCCTTCGCTACCACATAATGATTCTTTCCTTTCTTCTTCTACCACTCCTCTTCAGTGCTGCAGTAGTCGCTGATCTTCCAGGTTCAGTAATACTAGTCTCTGCCATTTGCATTCTAATTGGCCACTTGTCCAGCCCCTGGAGATTGTCCTCACATGTCAAATGCTTCCCAGCTCCAACAGCCCTTAGAGTAAAAGATAAGCAGTAAGAAACCATGGCTAGTAGAGTGCTTGGTTCCTATTAAATGCCAGGAGCATTGTGGAATGTCATGACTAAGGTTTTGTCAAGCCTATTAGCTAACAGTAAGCATTCAGAATAATGAAAATTTCTAGATCTCCAAGAAGAATTCCAAACAGAAAACTACAATTTACAATCTGTAATATTACAATATATCTTAAAATAACTCAATGTTTTTGTTATTTTTTGTTTGTTTTTTTTGTTGTTGTTGTTGTTGTTGTTTTGTTTTATTTTGATGGAGTCTCACTCTGTCACCCAGGCTGGAATGCAGTGGCTTGATCTTGACTCACTGCAACCTCCGGCTCCCCAGTTCAATCAATTCTCCTGCCTCAGCCTCCTGAGTAGCTGGGACTACAGGCACACGCAGCCACGCCCAGCTAATTTTTGTATTTTTAGTAGAGACAGGGTTTTACTGCGTTGCTCAGGCTGGTCTCAAACTCCTGAGCTCAGGCAATCTGCTCACCTCGGTCTCTCAAAGTGCTGTGATTACAGGTGTGACCCACCACACTAGGCCATAGCTCAAATATTAAAACACAGCTACAAATAAGAGATACTTGAAATTAGTTTACTCCACTTTAATGAGTATTCCATGTTTATTTTTTCCAGTACTTTTCTTATTGCTACACAGAATATGAAGCAGGTGTGGAACATAGTACCTGTACTAAAAAGTTATATTCTAGGCAGGGACATATGACTAACCTATAGGAATGTATGACTAACATAAAGGCAATCCATTTTCCTAGCACCTAATCCAATAAAGACAGATAAATGTTAATTATTAGAAATTGGATAAGTTACTTGTAATTAGAACTAAGGGATATAAGAAACAGCAGAAACCTTAGGGATAATGCAGTCAAGGTCCTTCTGTTTTGCAGAGGAAGAAAAGAAGGCAAAGTTAAATGACTTGTCCAATGACACAGACCAATTGAGTCCTAAACTAGATCAAAATATGCTATCATAACTGCTACATGAGGGTTTTCTCTACTATAGCCTGCATGCTTGTTCACAACAACAAAAAAGATTTTCTATTCTTACATATTAGAACGGCAATCTAAATATTTAATGCTGATTGTTATCTTATGTAAGCATAAAGCCTTAGTAACAGCACTGTTAACTATTCGAGAACATGTAACAAGTAACATTTGTTTTCCTGAGATTTATAAGCTAGGATGGCTGGTAACAAATGCGGCTCACATACCCAGTTGTTCCTAGAAGGCTCTGAGAACTAACTCATGTACTTAGGAATATATCTCTCAGTGACCAACATGGCTTCATCACTCTTCTGCTTGTCCATTCAAACACCCTTTGGTTTTGCTGTAGCCAAGGCTCTTGCTGTCAAAGCCCAAAGCTGTGGAGGTACTGTCAGCATTCCGCCACTATTTTGGCCTTGGAAAAGAAAAATATGCCTTATTATCTTTGTAATATACTTTTGAAAAGCCATGCAAATTAAATGGGAAGTTGAATAAATCTTTGCCTATTTCAAAACTGAAGTAGACACTTAATATCCTGTATACTAAAATGTTTATTGGATATTGGAGTAGTGACAAATGACAAATTAAGATGATGTTAAAGGCATGATAATTAAAAAAAACTTTATTTTCTCTTGCAATAACTGCCCCACAACAAGTTAGCTAGTAAAATGTTATTTCTATGTGATGTCTGAATTAACATGGTTTACTTAATAACCATAATGCATTCTAAGATTCAGTACAAATCATAAATACCTATTTTTTATATAGAGAGGCAATGTGAATAAGTCAAAAATGATCTTAATATCCAGCATCAATAAATATGTTATGTTACAAGGTTAAGGAGAATTAAGATTGCAGAGTGAATTATGATGTTAATCACATGACCTTAAAATAAAGAGATTATCCTGGTTTATAAAGAAAAGGTAAATGGATTATCTCTATATTAGTTTTCTATCAGTGCTATAACAAATTACCACAGACTTGGTGGATTAAAACAACAGAAATTTATTATTGTGTTAAGAGACATGGAACATGGAACTAATAAGGGATGTGTGTGTGTGTGTGAGTGTGTGTGTGTGTGTATGTGTTAATATACATATATGGAGAGAGAGAGATGTTAAGGAATTATTTTACAGGAATGTGAAGGTTTTTTTTCTTAATTCCTTCATTTGATTGGATGAAACCCAACCACACTATGTAGGATAAACTCCTTGACTCATATTCTACTGATTTACATATTAATCTCATCTGAAAATTACTTTCACAGGGACATCTAGACTGGTATGGTTTCAAGCATCTAAGTACTAAGACCTAGCCAAGTTGACACATGAAATTAACCATCCAGATTATCTTCTGTTTCTAGATTTCAAAATTTTAAAATGAGTTTCTCTTTGCTAAATTCAAAATGCCAGAAGGCTGTATTCCTTCTAGAGGACATAGGCTTGTATTCCTTCTAGAGGACATCTCCTTCTAGAGAAGAATCTTTTTCTTTTTCTAGTCTCTGTAGCTGACCACATTTCATGGCTTATGGTCCCCCTTGTATCTTCAAAGTCAAAACTGGTTGTCATTCTCATGCTGCATCATTTTGACACTGACTTTCTTCTGCCTCCTGCTCCCACTTTTATGGACTACTGGGTCCACAGAAATAATCCAGGTTAAACTCCCTATTTCAAGGTTAGTGATAGAATCTTCATTATCCTTTGTCTCTGCAATCTTCATTATCCTTTGCCGTGTAATATCATATACTCACACGTTCCAGAGATTAGAATGAAGGCATATTTGAGGGCATGTGATTGTGGCTATCACATTCCTCTAGAGCCTCCAAAAGAAATTCAGCTGTCAGCCTTCTGATACACAGAACTGAAAGTGTACAAGTCTGTGTGTTTTAAGCCACTATATTTGTGGTAATTTGTATCAGCAACCCTAAGAAATTAATACAGTTGCCATCATGAAGGAATGAAAAGTTTATAGGCAACAGAATTTGTATCTAAACATAATATAAACCTCCTTGTGAATTGCCAGCAAGTTAGAGGGATTTAAACATTTCATATACTTTAGCATAATGTCTCCACAGAATGTTAAAGCCAAGTAATAGGAAACAGGAAAAAAGTCATAAAAGACGAATAATTGACAGTTTCCATGAGATAGATATTGCCCTATGCCAAGCTTTCATATTGTGATCCTTCCAGCATTAGTGTTCTGTGAGATATTGATAGAGTTTCAAGCAAAAGCAGAAGTTTTACAAAATCAAATACTTCTGAAAAACTCAGGATTATTTACTACAGGGCCGTCTTGTGTTTACAATCACTGGAAATGTCCCAATCATTGTGCAGTATTTCAAATACTTCTTGATGATGTAATTTAATTTTTTCCCTTAACACATAATTCTATTAAACATGGCTTGGGAAAAAATGCAACAAGTTTAGCACACTGGATACTCTACTAAGGCTACCATTAAAAGTATAAATACTCCTGCTCAACTGATTTTATACATATTAATAAGAAATGAATGAGCCTATTTACCTAATTTTTAAAGTTTGAAAAAAGCTTATTAATTCAACTAAAAATGTATATTGAACAGTTTCCACAGGCACAACTTTCTTTAGTAAGTGTTACAAATAACTAAAATGGCTCATGAAGTGTCTGTAATCCAGAACATCCCAGATAAAAATGAAGAATTCTTTTGTTTGGGATCATTCCACCATGAAATCCATAAATATCAGCGTAAAACGAGAGATATTGTCTTGATTTCAACCAACCCGGTCTTTCCTGTTAAGTCACCTGTACAGTGGTATCAGTACTCACGGTTACCTCTGCTTGTTAGACCCACTCAGCCAAAACTCTGCATCTTAGGTACATTCACAGAGCAAAGAAGGAAGACGAAATTTAATATATCATGAGACAAAAGTTATGAACAGGTTTGAAGTAAATAAACAGAATTAACTTTGGAAGGCATGTTAATTTTTGTCAACAACAACAAAAAAACCATAAAGCAATTCTAAACAAGATATATATGAATCAGTTGAGAGTACATATAAAGAGCATACATGTGGACATTGCAATACTATTCACAATAGCAAAGACATGGATTCAACCGAAGTGCCCATTAACAGTAACTAGATAAAGAAAATGTGCTACATACACACCATGAAACACTACACAGCCATAAAAAGGAATGAGATTATGTCATTTGCAGCAACCTGGATGGCATTGGAGGCCATTATCCTAAGCAAACTACTCAAACACCTCATGTTTTTACTTATAAGTAGGAACTAAACATTGAGTACACATGGACACAAAGAAGAAAACAACAGACACTGGGGCCTATTTGGGGGTGGAGGGTGGAAGGAGGATAAGAATTAAAAAAAACTACCTATAGGCACTATGTTTACTAACTGGGTAACAAAATAATCTGTACACCAAACTCCTATGACATGCAATTTACCTATATAACAAACCTGCACATGTACCTCTGAATGTAAAATTAAACAGTTAATAACTTTTCCCACAAATCAAATGCATGATTGACCTGTGTTTTCATTACTAAATTACAGGAGTCATTTATATATTCTGGGTAGAAGCCCTTTGTCAGATTTATATGTTGTACTTTCTCCTGTACTTTGGGTTGTTTATTAATCTTAGTAGTGTCTTTTGATGAACAAGAGTTTTAAATTTTGATAAAGTCACATGTATTATTTCCCTTTATCATTGATACTCATATCCCCTCTAAGAAAACCATTGCCTATTTGAAAAATAAATAAATAAATAAGGAGTTATGTGATTAGAAACGTACTAAGTGCTAACAGAAACTGGGGGAAAGAGGAACAATATAAGCAAAGTGACTAAGTACTAACATATTAACTTAATCTTGTTGATTTGGGTAGAAGAGAGGGAAAAAGGCAATCTTTGATGAGGGAACATGAAATAATGCAGATGCAGGAAAGAACAATATATTTGGGGTTCAGATAATCATGCAAGAAACTACGGTGTAAAAATTAGTAAAAATTAAAGATTCTTCTATATTTGGGGCAGACACTACTTATTACTTTCTTAAGATGTTATATCATTATTAATGTTTGGGGAAGAGAGTCAGCGGTGTTGGAGAGATGCTAGGTAGCAAGGATCTAAAGACCAAAATTCAGAAAGAAAAAAAAAAACCCATAGAAGAAAATCGTATTTTCTCCCCTCAAGGCATTCACTAATTTTAAAGCAGGAGCTGACAAGACTAAGAATGTGAGAAAGTAGCAGCTGAGTGACTGAGAAGATGAGCAAAGCTTATGACAATACCATGGGTTTAAGGAGACAAACATTGAACATCTGGGCCCAAAAAGGAAGAAAGACCCTAATAAACAGTTCAGATTTTAGGTCAGACATTTGTAGGATTTCCCCAAACAATAAGGGCAATCCAGAAATAGATCAGCCTATACAAAGTGTGAAGCCTAAATATAAATGAATAAGTTTTATAACTAGTTTAAAGTTATTTTTCCCTACTGAAAGTTCTATCAGAAACAAAAGTAAAGCCTTTCAGGAGGAAGATAATATTATTTAGACCCTCAAACCATTTATATTTTTTATATGCAATATCCAACATTCAATCAAAAATTGCCAGTATAAAAGGAGTGAAGATCACATAACTGCAAACCAAGAGAATAGAAACAGACTCACAAAAGATTCAAATATTGGAGTTAGCAGGCATGGATTTAAAATTTCTGTGATTAACATGTTTAAAAATTGTATGACAACACGAAACTAACAACATAAAGCAATACATTGAAATGTAGAATTTAAAATAACACTTAAAATTAAAACTCAGTAGATGTTCTTCTTACCAATAGTAGTAAGCTGAATTGAGATAAGAACAGATGGAAGATTGGTTAGAAATAAAACATGACTATACATTTGTCAGGGCAGAGTTATATAGGAACTCTATACTTTTCTCTCAATTTTGCTGTAAATCTAAAACTGCTCCAAAAATTGTCCTTAAAAATCAATTTGTTATTTTATTCAAAAATAAACAGACTAATTTGGTGGATGGATTACCAGCTGACTAAACATAACAGAAGGAAAAGATTAGTAAACAGTAAATCATGTAAACATAAAATAAATAACAGAACACATGTAAGAAACCATTTTAATTCAGTCAACTGACTTTACATACATATCATTAGAGTATCAGGAGAAAGAAATGGAGTAGAATAAATATTTTAGGTGTTAATGGTCAATACTTTTTAAATTTTTATTTTTAAAGACAACATATTCAAGAAACTCAGCAAAGCCAGGAATGTTAAAAGAAAGAAAGCATATCAGAATAAAAGTGTAAATATCAAAGAAGAGAAAATTGCACATACAGCTAAAGATAAAGTATACATTACGCACAGTGAAAACTATTGTCAACTTAGAATTATATATCCAGGAAGAATAAGAACAAAGGAGGAATATTGAAATGAAGGGCAGATGTGGCAAACACACAGACAGTCGACTTTAATCTAAATACACCGATAATTACATTAAATATAAATTGATTAAAGACTATAATTTTTTAAAAAAGATTATTTTACTGTATGAAATAAAACAATTATGTCTTTTTAAGAAGTGTATGTTAATAAAAATACCTATACTGAAGAAAAGTAAAATAATGGAAAAATACATCAATCATTAACAAAAATGAATGAGGCTAATGTCAATATCAGACAAAGCATGTTTAAGACAAGATGCGTTGCTAGAAATAAAGAGAAACATTTCTAGTAAGGAAAAGGATAAAAGCCACTTCATCAAGAAGCCAATAATTCTAAATTCACACGTATCAATAACACAGCTTTAAAATATCTGAAGCAAAATTGACAAAATCAAAAGAGAAATACATCAAGTCACAACCATAGTTAGATACTTTAATAATCCTCTGTCAGTAACTGACATAAAATAAATAAGTAGAAATAAAATCAGTAAGCAGACCTAAAATCAATAAGGATATAGAATATTTGATCAATACTACCCAAGCAGACCTAATTGACAGTTATATGATTTATATGCCATAACTATAGAATTTATATTTCTCTCAAATACATGAAATATTTGATACTACATGATTCAATATAGCTATATGATACAATTATACAGAATGTGTTGATATCAAAGAATACAATCAAAATTAAGATAGCAAACGAAACGTATATTTTTTACAGGAAAATACTTTTGAAGTATGTATGTAACTGCTCATTCTTTAAAGAAAATCTACTGCGAGCAAAGTTATCAACCCCCAGAAAAATCACATATAGTATTACTAAGCATATCCCCAAAAAGTGTACAATATGCACACTTGGAAAATACAAAATTAAAAAAAAAAAAACTAACAAGCAACAAGAGAGCTTCATATTTATAAGAACATGAAAAGAAGTCCCATTCTTGGCACTGTTGCATAAAGAATTGTCTTTTTATGCAAAGTTCATGAATCGTCCTACTGTTGGTACCACACTTTACAAAAACACCGTGTTTTTGAAATGAGATTACAGAGAAAGACAGACCATCTTTGCAATGTCATCTTATTAAAATTTTTTTGACTCTATCACCCAGGCTGGAGTGCAGTGGTGCGATCTCGACTCATTGTAATCTCTGCCTCCTGGATTCAAGCGATTCTCCTGCCTCAGCCTCCCGAGTAGCTGAAATCACAGGCCCGTGCCACCGTGCCCAGCTAATTTTTTGTATTTTTAGTAGAGACGGGGTTTCCCCATGTTAGCCGGGATGGTCTCCATCTCCCGACCTCGTGATCTGCCCGCCTCGGCCTCCCAAAGTGCTGGGATTACAGGTATGAGCCACCATACCCGGTCTTTTTAAAATTTTTACTACTTTACCAAAACATCGCCCATAGGAGAATTTTTAATACATATAATCAACAAAACTGTATGAAAGTCACATTAACATTGCTGATAATCAAAAGGGTAAAATAGATAATTCAGCTTTAAACAAAGAAATGGTTAAAGACATTTACAAGAACTTCACAGAAGAGCAAATCAAAATGGTCAATAAGTACTCTATTTCACTAATTTTTAATAAAAGGCAATTAAAATTAATTATAATATGCAACTACCTACTCGCTATCAGAGTGGCAAAAAGAAAAAAACAAAACAAAACAAAAAAAACACTAACAATTAGAAACTGGGCACTGAAACTCTCCTACACTGGGAGAAGTGTAAATTGTACAACTTCTTTGGAAAGTAGCAGTACCGATCAAAGACTCACAGGAACATATCCCACGACCTGTCAACTGCATTTCATACATCCAACAAAAACGTGCTAAGTATACCAAATATGTCAAAAGGCAACATTTTCAAAATAATCAAAAACTAAAAAATTGTCCATCTAAAACAGAATGAACAAATTGAACTATATTCATAAATTGAGAATACAGTATACTATTAAAAGCAATGAAGTGTTGCTACACAATAATATTTTTTAATCTCATAAACATAACTTGTAGTGAATGGACCCAGGCACAGAGGAATATCTACTATAAGTTTCAACTTATATAAAAGTACTTTATAAAAAAGAAAAAATTGTCTGTGATGTTAAAGCTAGGAAAGCAACTTACCTATGGAGAAAAGTGTAGGATTAGTGGCTTGGAGGGCTTTTGAGGTGCTGGGAATATTCTATTTCATAATCTGGATGATGGATACCTGAATCTACCCACATAATAATTGTAGTTTTGTTTTTGTGTACCTTTCTGTATATATTTTACACTGTGGTTAAACATTATTTAAGAGGTGGTTTTAGTTTATATTTTATAAAAAACTTTGAGTAGTAATCACATGTTAAGATGGCATGAACCTGGAAGTAGCAAAAATGCAGGATGGTAAAATTACCTACAAAACAGTCCTGACAAACTGGAATCCAATATGTTGGGTTAATTTTTTTCTTTTTTCTTTCTTTTTTTTTTTTTTTTTTTTTTTGAGACAGAGTCTCACTCTGTCACCGAGGCTGGAGTGCAGTGGTGCAATCTCGGCTCACTGCAACCTCTGCCTCCCCAGGTTCAAGCAAGTCTCCTGCCTCAGCCTCCTGAGTAGCTGGGACTACAGACGTGCACCACCACACCCAGCTAATTTTTTGTTTTTGTTTTTGTTTTTTTTTTAGTAGAGACGGGGTTTCACCATGTTGGCCAGGATGGTCTCAATCTCTTGACCTCGTGATCCACCCGCCTCAGCCTCTCAAAGTGCTGGGATTACAGGCGTGAGCCACCACACTCAGCTGGGTTCAATATTTTTTAAATCACTTTTAATATAAATAAGCGGAAAGTCTGACCTTGGTTCAAAACATTCTGAACTAATCTGGGCAAAGAGAAGTATAGGCAGAAAGAAATGTTGTCTTAGATTAGGTTCTCTGGAAGCAGACAATAAGACCAAATGTGAACTACAAGATATTTATTAAGGAGTAACATATGTGGAGAGAGAGGAAACAGTATCAGGCAGAAGAAAAAAGCCAAAGGATGTGGGCTGCCCTGGGAAGTGCATAGCCTCAGTTAAGGTGGTGCTCTGCAGGTAAGGCTGACCCCAAAGGAACTAACTGGAGGCTGTCTTTTACCTCACTGACCTCACCTGGGCAGAAAATTGAAGAGGGATCTGAGTATCACATCTCTGTGTCTACGACACATATGGAAAAATTGGCCCATATTTAGAAGAGAGAAACTAGGATAGTATTATGTCAAATACTCATGAAATCATATCATATATGGAAATTGACATGTCCATCCTAGAGAATGGAAAAAAAAAAATAGAGAATGGGGAGAATGATACTTGTTTTCAAATATCTGAAAATTTGTAAGATGGATGAAGTTTTAAACTTCATCTATCATAGAAGACAACTGGGACCAGCTGACAGAAAGTATTTTTTCAAGGAATATGTATGTACAATGAATGACATTAATCCATATAACTTAGACTACATTGTTGAGGTAATAGGCCATCCATCTTTAAGGTATACTGGCAAACCTGAATAGCCACTTGTCTGGAATATTACAGAAAGTTTCTAGCATCAAACGAAGGGCTAAACTGACATCATGGCTCATATCAGGTCCACAACACCAAGAATTTAACAATATGTAAGTTTATCAAATTGTTTAATTTTTGTAGCCACAAGATAGTTTTTAAAACAAAAACATAAACACATTATCTATCATGTAAATTGTAAATGACAAATGTAAGAAGAAAAGTTAAACAATTTGATAAACTTACATGTTATTAACTGAATTTTTAAAAGATACTTCTACATTATAATAAAATGTGTTAATTTCAAAAGAAGTAAAAGGAAAGAATGGCAGTATATGACAAAGATTTATGAAGAATAAAGTTTTATCAGAACTGTGGAATGTGAAGGAGAAAGATTGAGCTTGACCGTGGATGAAAAATCTGAACTATGCATGTGATATGTTATAGGATATCAGAGAGCAGAGAAAATTATGCAAAATACATGACAGAATCAGGTGAAAATATCAACATATTTTGTTTAACTCAATTCTCTTGAAGATTTTATTAGCTGTTTTAGAGTTGCTCTTTGAATTATACTTTGTCACCCTTAATTATGGCTGCCTATGCATAAGTACAAATAACTGTTCTAATCTAGAAAGCTCATTGATTAAAAAAAAAAAAAAATAGACTGTGGGGCGACTTGAGAGATTAGTCCCATCAAAAATAGTAGATGTGGTAGTTTCAGCTTCTATTTTTACTTAAGATGCTGACTATATACCAAATCTATGTGTTCCAGTCTTCAGAGAATAGATTGGGCCCAAAGGAGCTCCTCTATATTTAAAAATCCACCTCCATAATTTGTCTGCTCCTCTAAAGTGCTGATTCTAAAATACCAAATTGTTTGGCTGTATTTTGACCTCATGATTCAAACGTTATCTGCCTAGCCTGGTATGTTTTAGAACTGAAAGGCTTGGAAACGTCTAGTCCTTGCTTCCATGATTATCTCTCTGTCCCACCTTCCAAAAATGAAAGGAACAAATATATTTTTCTGCTCTGCTAATATGCAAATTCAGTTTCCCTGCATTGAGAACTCTGAAGTGCATATTGTTGTAACTGATGGGGAAGTTGAAGCTGGTATAAATGCTGCTCGTGGCCTTGACATAAGAATAGATGATTAAAATAAAATTGCACTTCTCTGGCAGTGTTAAGCATTGGCCAACTGCCCAAATTCAGCAGTGCACGTTCTGGTAAGCTTAGCTTCTCTCTTGACACATGGCACCGCTGAGCTCAGACTTCCCCTGCCTGTTACTTCAGATGTGCTAGATTGATATATTTATCCTGCCTCATTGCCTGTGAGTACCTAAGGCACTAAAGAAAAGATTAACCTGCAGGTATGATGAACTCTGGAGACTCTTACATTAGATGTCACTTCTTAAAGCATTTTCTTTAAGGATCACACACACACATAAGCCAGATCAAAATGAAGCCTGTGTTATGTTAGTAGTTTTTAACCATTTGCTAGAAGATTGAAAATTATATTACATCATATCATAGACTAAGTAAGGTTTTGTAGATTTTCTATTTAATTCATAGCTCCAGGCATTATAGTTAAGACAGAAAACAGTATCAAAGGATTCTATGTTCAGGGAAAAAATAAACTATACAAATTCTTGCTTTGTATAGCATGCCAAAAACTTACATTTTTAAACTAATTTAAGAACATTTTCCTTTCACTCACCTACACCCTCCACTGGATTGATAGCTTGATTGCATTTTTACAGACTTAATTACATATTACTACATAGAATATAAATCACTATAGTGTAGTAACTCAGATTGATGATGCAGAATTTCCTGAATTTTAATATGAGATCCAGCTTTTAGTAACTGTGTGACTTAGGGCAGGTTTCTAAACATGTCTTACCATCGTGCAGGTTTCTAAACATGTCTTACCATACCTGTGCCTCAGTTTCCTCATCTTCAAAAAAATGAGCTACTCTCAACAAGGTTGCTGTGAGGACTAAATTATGTAGTAAATAATAAGGACCTAGAACAGTGCTTGACACATAGTGAATGCTCAGTTAATATCAGCTACTATAATTAACCAGAGTAGAAATTAGCGCACTGAATGTTCAAGAAACCATGGCATGCATGTTATTGCTCATGTGTATCCTATAGAAAAGAAAAATTGGAAGTTAGTGATAGCTGTCTTCAAATGTCTGAAAAGTTAAGGTTTTGAAGGCATTAAACTTAATCTATGTACCAGAGGAGAAAACTAGTAAACACTAGTACATAAACATTATGTGTGTGTGTATATATATATTTATATACACACACACACACACCAATCATCTCTCTGTTCCCAACTCTATGGATCCTGATGTAAATTTATACAGAAATTTCATCTGCACTTTCATAGACTATGTACTCAAAAAATAATCAGATAATGTGCAGATCCTGGTCTCTTAAGAGACTTATATGTTCACACAGACATCATCAACTCCAAAAGTACAGTAAATTTTCAAGTGCCCTCCTCCAAATTCTATCTGCTCTCAATAAAAATATAGTTTCTTACAATGATGAAAGAAATAGGAGTAAGAGAACAGTCTTTTTTCTAAAAGCTTTATTACTCTATTCTTCAATGTTATAAGTAAACTAGTCTGACAACTTAGTTGAAATTTAAAAATCTTTAATTCTAAAATATTAAAATATATATATATAAAACAGGAAAAGAGAAGCCTTCTGCACTGTTGAGGCCTGCTGGCTTTTTACTAGGATGTTCCAACAGAATTCAAACAGCAGTAATTCTGTTCCAAATGCAAGTTAGAATCACCTGGAAACTTGAGAAAATGCTGATAACCAGGTTCCTTCCCCAAGGAGTCAGACTGTATTAATCTGGGCTAGCAATCTGGAATCAGTGTTTATGAAAGCCCTCCAGCTGGTTTTAATATTCAGCCAAAGTTAAGAACCACTGGTGGAGTCTTAATTATTCCACAGAGGATTCTAACACAATTAACTGGGAAAAAAATTACATAACAAAAAATTATTACATAAACAATGAAACATCATTATATAAGTTTATAAACACTGAAAGCCATGGTACGGTAGAGATCAGTAGAAGGACAGCAAGTTTGGACCTTAAGATTTCAATGTTATTATTGATATCAGGTTTCCATGTAAATGTCAATACAATAACTACAACACATATATGAAAACAAATTTCAGATGTTTCATTACAGTGTAGCCACTGGGAAAAAGCACGCTTACTAGGTTCAGAAATAGGATTACAAAGATGGATAAAACAATGCCTCTGCTCACAAGCAGCTCAAAATTGAGATTTGAAATAAAACAGCAGCATAGCTGGAGCATGAGACTAAAGTTTATTTATTGAGTTTTTATTGTGTGCTGGACACTGCTTAAGCATAGCACATGAAATGTCTTTGCCTCATTTTACAGGTAAAGAAATGGAGGAACTTAGAGGATAACGAAATTATCCAAAGTCATATTGTTGCTAATGGTGGAGCAAGGACTTTAACTGCACTTGTAACCACCATGCCATACCATTCTTCAAGCTCAAAATCTCTCAGATTCTGTTACTCAGTGACCCACTGTGTCTTCTGTGAAAATTTGTATGCTCTTATTAAGAAAGAAGTGTTATTTTGAAAACCGAAATTGCTTGGTGCCTTATTAAAAGCAAGATTTGAGATACTTTGTTTTTTAAGGTTTTGAACAATATTTAACAAAAATAAATTAGTGATGTTTGACTTTCACCAGTGGAAAACAATTCTGGGTAACTTACAACCTAGATAATTGTATAGATGTGATTAGATAAAATAACTTACAGAATTGAAAGAAAACCTGGAAAAACACTCCTTGGCAAATTCAGGGACTGAAGAGATTCTGGCAATATAGGAAGCAAGAACAATAAAGTTTTTCGGGTCTCTCAGATTTAAATAAATCATATTCAACCACTTCCTCTGCTTGTTTCACTTTACTAAATATTCAGATTACAGGAAGAGTGGGATTGGCTGAGCTTTGGGTCACATGCCCACCTGCTAACCAGGAGAGACTTGGCACCTTGATAATTAATTCTACCATAACCACTTGAAATGTGGAGAAATATTTCTCCAAAGAAATTTCTTAAAAGAATGATGGAATCAAGCAATAACATCTGGCTAATAAACCCCTATTGCTATTGAAACGGAGCAATGCAATAATTTTTAAAAGCCTTATAAAATAAGTCTGTCTGTTGGTTAAAAACGGTCCCGAAGAGGAAGTGGGAGGGTGCAAAGTGTAATTCATTTGCAAGATAGCTGCAAGGACAATTACCATGCATCAATAAGCTTATTCATCCTCCCCTGAAACCTACCTTCCTAACCTCTTAAATTATGCTTTCAGAACAAGATTTTGGAACAAGATTTGTCCTGTTTTAGATAATTAAGGCTGGAGCTGCTGATTAACCCCAAAGCTTCTATCATTGAAATGGATTTAACATGAGACAAGGAAAAGCTCTTTGCTAAGCTGAAATTTCAAATGACAACTTGTCTTCTCTTGACTAATCCCCTTCTGAAGGCTGCATCTCACTCTCCAAGTAGAACAAGAGAGGTATTTCTCCACACATTTCTGGCTAGGCCTAAGCATTTTCTCACAATATCATTTCTCCATTTATGACAGTCTTTTCATCATTTGATTTCAATGGTAATGATCCTTTTGTTGTCTATGAGATCAAGTTTCACTTCCTCATCACCAGTTTTCCAGCTGCACATCACCCTACTACTTCAGAAACACACTGTGTTCCAGCCACACCAAAATATTAACTGTGCCTCCAGAAATGAGGTGCCTTTCCAAGTCTGTGTCCCTATACATTCGCTGCTTTTCTTAACTTTTCCATCTCATAAAGTGTCATTCTTATATTAAATAAGTTCAAGGATCAACCTACCTATTCAAGAGCTATAGACCTCTCTAGTAGCTTGTACCTTACAACAAGCTTGCTGAAGAACCTTGAGCCATATCCCATCCAGTAACTGCCAGGGCCACCCACTTCTAGGATTCCACACCCAGCCTAGCCTGTCATATTTTGTTCATGTTTCTATTAAAATAGTTTAACAGTGTAATAATTATTTGTTTACCAATATATCTCTCCTTTTACACTGTGAGCTGCTTAGGGATAGTGCCCTTTTGTAACCATCTATCACCATGAATTCAATAAACATTTATTGAGTATCTCCTATGCTGAAAAACTTGTCTAAGTACTAGGGATTCAATTATAAAAATATAAATAAATCCTGCTGTCACAGCACCTAAAGCACAGGGTCTTGACAAAAACACAGACAATGAAGCAGGCCATTATAACACTCTGTGATGAGTACAATGATAGGAAAATACAGGATTGTATAGGAACACATTGAATCCTTATAACCATCCCATAAGGCAGGTCCTTCATTATATTGATGAAGAAATTGGAAAGCTAAGATCTTATAATTAATTTGCTTCAAGTCAGGCAGGTGACAATAGACCTGCACGCTATCCCAAACCCTGAATACCCAAAACTCAAGGCTCATCTATTGTGTTATGTTGCTTCTTTTCCCAGAAGAAGATGAGAACAGACGCAATCACCTGTGGAAGTTGGGTGAGAAAAAGAGAAGGCCTAAGACATACTCCCAGGAAAAATCAACACATAAAGAAGACAGATAAAAGGCTGCCCTAAAAGCAAAGTGAAATAGGATAAAACAAAAAGTAGGTTGAAAGCAAGGACAGTTTGTATGCATAGAAGCAAAGAGAATAGAATACCTGACACAATGAGTAGCATGAAATAGCCATGTAATACTTTTTTCTTTTTTCTTTTTCTTTTTTTTTCTTTTTTGAGATGGAGTCTCCCTCTGTCACCAGGCTGGAGTAGAGTGGCACGATCTTGGCTCACTGCAACCTCCACCTTCTGGGTTCAAGTGATTCTCCGGCCTTAGCCTCCAGAGTAGCTGGAACTAAAGGTGTGCGCCACCACGCCCAGCTAGTTGTTTGTATTTTTAGTAGAGACAGGGTTTCACCATGTTGACCAGGATGGTCTCCATCTTCTGACCTCATGATCCACCCGCCTCGGCCTCCCAAAGTGCTGGGATTACAGTTGTGAACCACTGTGCCCGGCCCACTTAATACATATTAAATGACAAACTAGCTTAATAAATATAATCATGAAACAAGTCTTCTTGGACTTGGTTCTTAAAGAAAGCTTGAGGATTATTGCTAACTCTTGGTAGGAGAATTTTTTTTGTGTTTTTTGTTTTTGTTTTTTTTTTTTGTTTTGAGACGGACTCTCGCTCAGTCGCCCAGGCTGGAGTGCAGTGGCGCGATCTCTGCTCACTACAAGCTCCAGCTCCCGGGTTCACGCCATTCTCCTGGGACTGCAGGCGCCTGCCACCATGCCTGGCTAATTTTTTGTATTTTTAGTAGAGACAGAGTTTCACCATGTTCGCCAGAATGGTCTCGATCTCCTGACCTCGGTGATCCACCTACCTCAGTCTCCCAAAGTGCTGGGATTACAGGCATCAGCCACCGTGCCCAGCCTGTAGGAGAATTTAAACATAGTCTATGTAAAATGAGAAATATAAACATGAAAATCACTTAGATGACATTTTTCCATTGTGTTAAAATAGTCACAAACTGAGACCTGCACTTTAAATTGTGTGGCTTTATTATAATTAAACTTACTGCTGTAAATACAAGATAATTGGATGATTAGATACTTAAGGTCTTGTGAATACTTTCATCTTTTCTAGAAAACAGCTTACAAGTAGAAATTGCCAATTCATTGAAAGCTCTGACAACACAATCCATCAAAGATGAAACTGCTGACTAGATCCTGCATCTAATATTGGGATAGATTCTGACTTAAGTACTTCATAAACGAATCACTATTTTTACTTGATGGATAATATAAAATACATTCCTGGACATATATGCAAATGTTCAAGCATAGACATGACCACAAATAGTAAGTGAAAAAAGCTTTAAATTTGGTTAGCACTCTCCAGAGAAAGAATAAGGATGAAATTCATTCAAGACAAAATCATTGCAGCAATCTTTCCAGATAATATTTTAAGATGTGAGAATCATGAAGTTAACTTTGTATTGGTCTGGCTTATTACCAGACTCTGCAGAGTCTATTGTGCAGTGCTATCAGATGTACTATTTTGTAGATCACGGTATATACCATTCATCAATCTGGTCAGTCAGGGGATAAAGAAGGAAGAACAAAGATAAATAAATTATAGACTACTGTTTAATTGAAGTTACTGTAATAGTTATAAATTACTTGTTGATTTCATAACAAGGTTAACTCACCTAATATATTCCATTTTAAAAGGCTTTCATTAAAAAAGACATTCCCTAACAAGTATGGTTTTCATTTGGTGAAATTGTTTCAGTAAAAAATAGGAAAACATAATAATATTTGCATAGTCAACATGCATTATTTTTCAAATGAAATTTTTAATCACCCATAAATTCACAAATAGTTGTACTGGAATTTGTTCTTAACATAAGTTGTAATTTATCTTATTTCTAGTATGCTAACTCACCCTCTCATGTTACTGATACATTTTCTCCTATGAAACTGAATGAAGGAGCATATGAATTGTGTGTCCAATAACCAGTCATCTACGAAGCAGCTTGATTAACGATGCTTTCACATCTGCTCTCTTCCATTCATAGTCCACACTTCGATAATCTAGTCCAATGCCAGAGTCTATTATGCAGTGCCATCAGATATACTGTCTGATGGCTAAAGCAGTAAGTATCCTTAGTTACCTTTTGGTGGAATATCAATTTAGAAATCCAAACAGACTAATGCTTCTAAAGAAGTGCTATAGTGGTGAAACTTTCTAGTTGTTTAATTCCTTTTGTGATATTATTTTCCTAAAAGTTGTGTGCCAGGTTATTCTTACAGTTATATTTTATCAAACAATAGTTTAGACTATCACTTTATGACCTAAGTAAATAACTCATGGAAGAAAAGTTATGAATTTACCATATTGACTATGGATCCACAGTAAATGTAGTATTTTCTAGTTCATTTTTGCATGTCCTACCCTTTTGAAGACTGATTAAAAACCTACAATTTCAAGCACAAAAATTTAAGGACAAAGAAACACTGTCCCTGGTATAAAATATGTACTGTGACAAGCATGAATATTTAAGGACAAGGAAAGCTTTCAATTACTATAAAATATGAACAAACCTACTTATAATCATATCCAATACTTTTTCCTTTTAGGAAATCCTTTTCCTACTACTCATTGACTACTGAATTTACTCCAGTCTGAATTGTGACATAATTCCACCAATAATTTCTTGTTAAGAGCACCACTTTAGGGGCTGGCCATGGTGGCTCACACCTGTAATCCCAGCACTTTGGGATGCCGAGGTAGGCAGATCACTTAAGGTCAGGAGTTCAAAACCAGCCTAGCCAACAGGGTGAAATCCCGTCTCTACTAAAAATACAAAAATTAGCTGGGCGTGGTGGCATGCATCTGTAACCCTAGCTACTGGGGAGGCTGAGGCATGAGAATCGCTTGAACCCGGGAGGTAGAGGTTGCAGTGAGCTGAGATCATGCCACCGCACTCTCCAGAATGAGTAACAGAGTTTGACTGTGTCTCAAAACAAAACAAAACAAAAGCACCACTTTATATCATTAAATAATTTACAACATGGATGGACCTGAAGTACATTATCCTAAGTGAAATAGGCCAGAGACAGAAAGAAAATATTGCATGATCCCACTCATATGTAGAATACAGGGGGGGGAGAGAGAGAGAGAGAGAGAGAGACAGAGATGATAGATTGATAGATCAAATACATAGAGATAGAGAATAAAACAGAGATTTACCAGAGTTGGGATGTTGGGGGAGTGGGTAGAAAATGGAGAGATTGAAGTAAAAGATACAAAGTAGTAAATATATAGGATGAAAACATTGAAAGATCTAATCTACAACATGAAGGCTATAGTTAGTAATAGTGTATTATATTTAGGATTTTTGCTAGATGAGTAGATTGTAGCTTCTCTTGCTGCAGAGGGAGAAATAGGTAGCCATGTGAGATGATAGGCATGTTAATTTGTTCCACTATAATAACCATTCTCATACATATATTATATATATATGTGTATATATATACACACACACATATCTTTAAATACCATGTTGTATACTTTAAGATAGGCAATAAAATTTATTTTAAACATGCAATGATCACTCTCCTTTCTTTGTCCTTCTGGAATCATCAGAGGTATATGATACAAGTGTCTGCTCAATCTTTGTGGAAAAACTCTTCCTTTACTTTCATGACTTCCATCGTTCTTACACTGAAGGATGTTTTTGTATGAAAAGATAAGATGAGGCCAAAACAAAACAAAACACAAAAAACAACTTTCCTTCTTCACAGATAGGCTAAGAATAAAATTTTAAATGTAGCTTTCTTCCTTGAGATAAATAGACCCAGATAGCCATGCTATTTTCAAAGTCCTACCTTTTGCAAACACTATCAAGAGATCCATTTATAAGTGATTTTTAGAATTATTTTTATGTTAAAAGTACTACATTTTCACTAGAAATATAATGTCACATGTTCTGATTATCAAAATAAAAAAAGATCTAAACACAAAGCTTAGATTATAAAAGTTCTAGAAGAAAATACAGGAAATAATATTTACAACCTTTGAGTAGGCAAAGATTTTAGACCACAAAAGCACTAACATTAGAAGAAAATGAACAACTGGAGTTCATCAAAAATAAAGTATTCAGCTTTGCAATGTATTGTTAAGAGAATGAAAAGGCAAACCACAGGCAAGGAGAAAATGCTTGCAACACACACAGAAGTTAAAAAGTAAGAGCTCTTATAACTCAATAATAAAAAGACAACATGCCATTTTTTATTGGGAAAATGATTTGAATGGACAATTCACAAGATAATCTTTTAACAACATGTGAATAGATGGCCAGCACATTTTATCACCAGAGGAATAAAATTTAAGCTGTACAGAAAGTCCAGTAGGTATTCATAGGAAAGCTAAAATTTAAAAAGCTGACAATATCAAATGTTGATAGGTATTTAAAGCCATTGAAACTCTCACTCATTTCTGGTGGTGGTGCAAAATGCTACAGCAACTTTGTGAAACTCTTTAGCAATTTATTGTAAAGTCAAACATACTTCTACTCTTAGCCATTCTAGTCCTAGGTATATAACCAAGAGAAATAAATCATTTCCTTATAAAAAGACTTATATATGAATGTTTCTAGCAGCTTTATTTAGAATAATAAAAAGGTGGACATAATAGAAATATTCATCAAAGGGTGAATGGAAAAGCAAATTATGAAGTATTTCCACAATGTAGCCTTCAATTAAATGGAACAAACTACTGATTCACACTACAACACAGATGAATCTAAAACTCAATATATTGACCAAAAAAGATAGATACAAAGAGGCTATTGTATGGTTCCATTTGTGTTAAAATTTCGAAAAAGCAAAATTAATTGAGACATAAGATCAGTGGTTGTCTAGGACCAAAGAGAGGGTGGGAAGATCAACCACAAAGGCCTCTAGAACACCGAACAGGCTGATGTTGGCACAAAGGCACACATTTCTCAAAATGCATAAAAATTTACACTTAAAATTATCCTTCAAAAAATTGACTATATGATTATATTCTCACTAAAATATGTTAATGTTCCATAGTAATTTCTGATTATAAAAGTAATATATGCTAACTATAAACCTTCAAATATTACAAAGGTACAAAACATAAAAATGGATATCTTCTATATTATTACCTTCTCCTGAGGAAGATATTTTAAAATGTGGTATATCTTACTTCAAAATGTTGTATATATAATATATATACACACATATACACATTTATGTATACACATATTTTACAAAAATGGGACAAGCTTCATATAACCTATTTTCTACTTGTTTTCTTTTAAACTAATAATTCTTTTTGATGTTCTATGTCAGTTCATGCAACATTCTAATGAATTCAATACAATTTTCTAATGAATGCCATACTAATGGTATGGTAATTTATTTTATAGCTGTACCATAATTTATTTTGTCAATGTCTATCAGTGGAAAAAAATTCAAAATACATTTCCTGATATTTAAGTTGAGAAATAAAAGAAAATAAACGTGTCACTCTTTTAATTAAAAGATATCTTTATTTACTACTTTAGTAAAATAATGCTTTGTGTAATCTACCCAGGGTTGGAATATATTTATATCAGCCTTGCATCTTCACAACTGATGAAAATGCTAGGAGTAGAAACACTGTATGATAAAGTATGAAGTTTTAAGAAACCTTTTGAATCAAATGGAGAAAGTGCAGCTCGGATTGATCAAGAGAAGTATCCAAGGTCATATAGATTGTGGTTGGCAGACTCAGCATCAGTGCCAAGTCCCTGAATCTTAATGTAGTGTTTTTCATACATTTTCTTTTGTGCAGAATTCACTAACATGGAAGGGGCTTCAATCTACAATCTTGGCATCATTAACATTGTATCAGAACACCTGAAGTCACCAATCTTACCTACAGTTGAATTATTCAGTAGAAACAAACACTATGCATTAAGGGTATGGAGGTAGCATGGAGCTTGTCTTTCAGGAATGATTCTTTATGCTTCACAATTTAACATACCGCAACAGCATGATGCATCTAATGATTTTTTAAAACAGCTTTCTGCTGACAGCATAAACAGAAACAAGTTTATTTTGAGTGAGCAGCTGCTGTTTTTTCATTGAGATACGTCGCTAGCTGAAATAATGCAGCAGGCTGGCACTGCCGTGAGTGGATAAACATCTACGGGGTTTGTGGACTGGCAAACATAAGACCATTCTGCTTCTGTTGCAATTACCAATAAACCAAACAGCCCATCTTCAATTTTATGAGACTGAAAAGTTAAGCCAGTCTGCAAAAGAGTTACAGAAATGGGCTGCACAGATTGCCTTATTTTAATGAATGGATCAACTGCAGATGTCAGATTGTTTTTTGTCCGTCTTTGTGGTGTTTGTAAGTTTATTTTTCAGTTTTGTTGAATTACTTTTTTAAAAATGTTCTTATATGCCTTTAAACATATTTCTAACATGAAACAGTTACGTTTATGGAAAAAGTTTAGTTCATTTCAGCAAAATTCCCTTTTTTCCATCTGTGACAATCTATTCGTTAATATTTACGTTTCTCAACAATTTTAGTGCCCTAACTGGTCTCAAAGTAAAAAAAAAAAAAAAAAAAAAAAAAAAAAAAAAAAAAAAAAAAAATTCCTGAGAAAGAACTTTTGGTCAGTAAATGATCTCAAAAAAGTTGTGGATTGACAATTTTGAAACAAGTGATTTCTCCTTTTTGAGTGTTTTATGTTTTTAATCATCCACCTTCATTTTAGTGCTTCCAGAAAGTCTCTTGTTAGTGCGCTCCTACACACCTCTAATTGTGTAACACCATCTTTTTGGCTGACCTCAAAAACTCCATTTAAACTAAGTAGAATAGCTAATTAAATGTTCTATTAAGAAAGTTTTGTTTCAAAGTTTTAACTCACTGAGGAGCTGCAAAAATAGTACAGAAAGTCCTCATATATCCTTCACCTGGCTTCCTTTACCATAACATGCTGCGTAACCAAAGAATATTCATCAAACTTAAGGAATGTTTTATATTAGACTTTATAATTTTCAAAAATGTGATTAATATAATTTATAATTTTTTAAAATGTGATTAATATAAGAATGCTACGAAATGATAAATATCCTGTACAAGGACAAGAAGCTAAAAAAAGAAAAACCAAATATCAAGAGATTTCTGAGAGGCGAGAGATTACTTCCAGCCAACTAGTTCACTGAAGGATTCATGGTTTAGCGGAATTTCCACTGGGAACTGAATGCTGATGGGGATCTAGACAGATAGCAGTGAAACTGGAGGGAGACCTTTTCATTTAAAAATAAGGAATGAGATAGAAAGCAAAAATTCAAGTGTGAAAATCTCCACCCTAGGAAAATTTGGAAACAAACAAAAGACTAATTTATCTTGTTTCCCTTTCATTGACTTTTCAGTGTAATAATTTTATTGGTAAATCATTAAGGAACCATGAATTTTGAGAATCAGATGAAGATTAATAATTTAAAGAAAGTCTGCAAACCTTGATCCCATGGTAAGCTATTGAATGTGCCATTAAATTAGTGAACTCTTTCTTGGCCTAATCCCAGATAATCATAATTCTGCTGTGACACACTCTCACCTTTGTATAGTTAGCATCTCAGCAGTTGAAGAGGTCATGTCCTTAGGGTGTCAGTTAATCAAATTGCAGAAACTTCACCATTTTCTTTAAAACGTCAAGCACATTTAATACTGGTATCCTTGAGGATCATGGACATTTGCTGAAAATGTTAAGTATAAAAAGCAATCAATTATTCATGTTCTGTGTTATTTATATCATTTGGATTTATATAACACAGATATTTTAAAAATAGAACTAGTCGGGATCAATGAAGGTATAGGCCAGCTACAAAGGCAACAAGTTGCCAAGATAATTCCCAACACCCCTTGGGTTAAGGGGCAATAGCATGTTGTTGCTAAGAGCAGTTGTTGATATTGGTTGCCCCACGAAGATTACTTAGCGTCTACTGAATTGTTTGTAGAAAGGATAGAGGTGTTACATAAATTATCATTCTAGAAATTTAATTTTATTTCAAAAGGAGTAAACATCTCTCCTTAAAAAGGAAATTTCCCGATCATTGAAAGCAGATTGAGCAGAAGAATGCAGACAAATTTGTTTTGATCTTTATTCAAATCCAGCAACATGAGCAATCCTTATTTTGGGAATAGAATCTGGAACATTATGGAAGACTGAACCCAGATCACCACATATTATGCTCTTTTTTTTTTTTTTTTTTTGGCTTTTTTTTTTTCACTGAAGTCATCACTAACAAAAAACTCAATTCTAAAAGTAATTCCCACCTCTTCTTGATCTACTCAAATTTTATCAACTATGCATGACCCTCGACTCTCACTTTACTGTAAAGACTTAACTGGTCACCTTTCCTCAGGAGTGTTCCCTTCTCTCATGTCTGTAAAATATGTTTCATACAATTTATTGCACTGTTCTATATTGTATACTTATTTGTTCATATGCTTTGTTACTTCATCTTCTCAACTAGATTGAGATCTCCTTGAGAACAGATCTAGTACTTATTAATAATCCTTCCTATGATAAATGTTTCTGAAATATTTGAAGCCTGACTTTTCTTTAACTTTTTAGTTTTAGAGCTACAGTTGCAGGTTGGTTGCATAGATCAATTGTATATTGTGGGAATTTGGTGTACAGATTATTTCATCACCCAGGTGATAAGCATAGTACTCATCAGGTAGATTTTAATCCTCACCCTTCTCCTACACTACCTCAAGTAGGCCCTGGTGTCTTCTGTTCCCATCTTTGTGTCCTTGTATACTTAATGTTTAGCTCCCACTTATAAGTGAAAACATGCGTTGTTTAGTTTTCTATTCTGTGCTAGTTTGCTTAGGATAGTGAATCCCAGCTCCATTCATGTTGATGCAAAGGACATTATTTCATTGTTTTTTATGACTGCAAAGTATTCCATGGTATATATATTCCTCGTTTTATTTATCCAGTCTACCATTGATGGATATTTAGGTTGATTCCATGTCTTTACTATTGTGAATAATGCTGCAATGAACATATGCATGCATGTGTCTTTATGGTAAAATGATTTATATTCCTTTAAGTATATACCCAAAAATCAGATTGCTGGATCAAATGGTTGTTCTGTCTTAAGTTTTTTAAGAAATTGCCAAACTGCTTTCCACAGTGGCTGAACTAATTTACATTCCCACCAGCAGTGTATAAGCATTCCCTCTTCTCAGCTTTACCAGCATCTGTTATTTCTTGACATTTTAATAGTAGCCATTCTGGCTGGTATAACATGTTATCCCATTGTGGCTTTGATTTGCATTTCTCTGATGATTAGTGATGTTGAACCTTTTTTATATATGTTTTTTGGCCATGTATATGTCTTCTTTTGAGAAATGTCTGTTTGTGTCCTTTGACTACTTTTTAAGGGGATTGTTTTTTGCTTAATCTGATTGAGTCCCTTAAAGATTCTAATGTTAATAT